>NC_092788.1:13021821-13209203 GCF_047496795.1 Chiloscyllium punctatum
TCAGTACTGACCCTCCAACAGTACGGCACACCCGCAGTGCTGACTCTCCGACAGTGCAGCCCTCCCTCACACTGATCCTCTGACAGTCCAGCACTCCCTCAGTAATGACCCTCTGATAGTGCAGCACTCCCTCAGTACTGACCCTCTGATATTGCAGCACTCCCTCAGTACTGACCCTCTGATATTGCAGCACTCCCTCAGTACTGACCCTCTGATATTGCAGCACTCCCTCAGTACTGACCCTCTGATAGTGCAGCACTCCCTCAGTACTGACCCTCTGATAGTGCAGCACTCCCTCAGCACTGACCCTCCGACAGTGCAGCACTCCTTCCGTACTGACCCTCTGACAGTGCAGCACTCCCTCAGTATTGACCCTCTGACAGTGCAGCACTCCCTCAGTACTGACCCTCTGACAGTGCAGCACTCCCTCAGTACTGACCCTCTGACAGTGCAGCACTCCCTTGGTACTGACCCTCTGACAGTGCAACTCTCCCTCATTACTGTTCCTATGACACTGTAGTACTCCCTCAGGACTGACCCTCTGACACTGCAACAGCTCCTTGGCCCTGCGCCCCTGACGGTGCTGCACTCCCTCAGTACTGACCCTTTATCAGTGCAGTTCTGCCTCAGCACTGCTCCTTTGACACTGCAGCACACCCTCAGAAATGACGCTCTGACACAACAGCATTCCCTCAGTACTGACACTCTGACACTGCAGTACTCTCTTTGCACTGACATTTCTACAGTGCAGCATTCCCTCTGTACTGATACTCATACAGTGTGGCATCCCCTCAGTACTGACCATCCGACAATGTAGCCCTCCCTCAATACAGATGCTCTTACAGTGCAGCACTCCCTCGGTACTGACCCTCCGATAACGTGGCATTTTCTCAGTACTGACTCTCCGACAGAGCAGAACTCCCTCAGTACTGATACTCTGACAGTGCGGCACTGCCTCAGTCCTGCACTTCTGATAGTCTGGCAATGCCTCAGTACTGAGCGTTTGGCAGTGCAGCACTCCCTCAGTACGGACCCTCTGAAACAACACTCCCTCAGAACTGACACACTGACCGTGTAGCGCTCCCTCAGTAATGAACCTTTGAGTGTGCATCACTCTCTCAGTACTGACCCTCTGGCAATGCAGCAATCACTCAGTACTGACTGTCTGACACATAGTGTGGAGCTCCCTCAGTATTGACCCCCTCACAGTACGGTGATCCCTCAGTACTGACCCCCTCAGAGTGCGGTGATCCCTCAGTACTGACCCCCTCACAGTGCGGTGATCCCTCAGTACTGACCCCCTCACAGTGCGGTGATCCCTCAGTACTGACCCCCTCACAGTGCGGTGATCCCTCAGTACTGACCCCCTCACATCGCGGTGCTCCCTCAGTACTGACCCCCTCACAGCGCGGTGATCGCTCAGTACTGACCCCCTCACAGTGCGGTGATCCCTTAGTACTGACCCCCTCACATCGCGGTGATCCCTCAGTCCTGACCCCCTCACAGCGCGGTGATCGCTCAGTACTAATCCCCTCAGAGTGTGGTGATCCCTCAGTACTGACCCCCTCACATCGCGGTGATCCCTTAGTACTGACCCCCTCACAGTGCGGTGATCCCTCAGTACTGACCCCCTCACAGTGCGGTGATCCCTCAGTACTGACCCCCTCACAGTGCGGTGATCCCTCAGTACTGACCCCCTCACATCGCGGTGATCCCTCAGTACTGACCCCCTCACATCGCGGTGATCCCTCAGTACTAATCCCCTCAGAGTGTGGTGCTCCCTCAGTACTGACCCCCTCACATCGCGATGATCCCTCAGTACTGACCCCCTCACAGCGCGGTGATCCCTCAGTACTGACCCCCTCACAGCGCGGTGATCCCTCAGTACTGACCCCCTCACAGCGCGGTGGTCCCTCAGTACAAATCCCCTCAGAGTGTGGTGCTCCCTCAGTACTGACCCCCTCACATCGCGGTGGTCCCTCAGTACTAATCCCCTCAGAGTGTGGTGCTCCCTCAGTACTGACCCCCTCACAGCGCGGTGGTCCCTCAGTACTGACCCCCTCAGAGTGTGGTGCTCCCTCAGTACTGACCCCCTCACAGCGCGGTGGTCCCTCAGTACTAATCCCCTCAGAGTGTGGTGTTCCCTCAGTACTGACCCCCTCACAGCGCGGTGGTCCCTCAGTACTGACCCCCTCAGAGTGTGGTGCTCCCTCAGTACTGACCCCCTCACAGCGCGGTGGTCCCTCAGTACTAATCCCCTCAGAGAGTGGTGTTCCCTCAGTACTGACCCCCTCACAGCGCGGTGATCCCTCAGTACTGACCCCCTCACAGCGCGGTGGTCCCTCAGTACTAATCCCCTCAGAGTGTGGTGCTCCCTCAGTTCGAACCCTTTCACAGTGCAGTGCTCCCTCAGTAGTAACCCTCTCACAGTGCGACACTCTGACAGCATGGCCATCCATTAGTACTGACCATCAGAGAGTGCGCACTTCATCATTACTGACCCTCTCACTGCACAGCAATCCCTCCATCCTGACTCACTGACAATGCAGCACGACCTCCACACTGATCCTCTGACAATGCTGCACTCCCTCCACACTGATCCTCTGACAATGCTGCACTCCCTCCACACTGACCCTCTGACAATGCTGTACTCCCTCCACACTGACCCTCTGAGAATGCTGCACTCCCTCCACACTGATCCACTGACAATGCTGCACTCCCTCCACACTGACCCTCTGAGAATGCTGCACTCCCTCCACACTGACCCTCTGACAATGCTGCACTCCCTCCAAACTGACCCTCTGAGAATGCTGCACTCCCTCCACACTGACCCTCTGACAATGCTGCACTCCCTCCACACTGACCCACTGACAATGCTGCACTCCCTCCACACTGATCCTCTGACAATGCTGCACCCCCTCCATACTGAACCTCTGACAATGCTGCACTCTCTCCACACTGACCCTCTGACAATGCTGCACTCCCTCCACACTGATCCTCTGACAATGCTGCACCCCCTCCATACTGAACCTCTGACACTGCTGCACTCCCCCCACACTGACCCTCTGACAATGCTGCACTCTCTCCACACTGATCCTCTGACAATGCTGCACTCCCTCCACACTGATCCTCTGACAATGCTGCACTCCCTCCACACTGACCCTCTGACAATGCTGCACTCCCTCCACACTGATCCTCTGACAATGCTGCACTCCCTCCACACTGACCCTCTGATAATGCTGCACTCCCTCCACACTGACCCTCTGACAATGCTGCACTCCCTCCACACTGATCCTCTGACAATGCTGCACTCCCTCCACACTGACCCTCTGATAATGCTGCACTCCCTCCACACTGATCCTCTGATAATTCTGCACTCCCTCCACACTGATCCTCTGACAATGCTGCACTCCCTCCAGACTGATCCTCTGACAATGCTGCACTCCCTCCACACTGACCCTCTGACAATGCTGCACTCCCTCCACACTGACCCTCTGACAGTGTAGCACTTCCTCCGTACTGACCCTCTGACAGTGTAGCACTCCCTCAGTACTGACCCTCTGACAGTGTGGAAGTGGCCCTATACAGACCCTCTGACAGTGTGGCCCAATCTCAGGCCAAAACCTCTGACAGTACTGCACTCCCTCAGCACTGACCCATTGACAGTGTAGGACTCCCTCAGTACTGACTAATTGACAGTGTAGTACTCTCTCAGTACTGACCCATTGACAATGTAGCACTCCCTCAGTACTGACCCATTGACAGTGTAGTACTCTCTCAGTACTGACTCATTGACAGTGTAGCACTCCCTCAGCTCTGACCCATTGACAGTGAAGTACTCCCTCAGCACTGACCCATTGACAGTGTAGCACTCCCTCAGTACTGACCCATTGACAGTGTAGTACTCCCTCAGTACTGACTCATTGACAGTGTAGTACTCTCTCAGTACTGACCCTCTGCCTCAGTCCTGCACCTCTGACAGTCCAGCAGTGCCTCAGGGTACTGTCTATCTGACAGTCTAGCATTCTCTCTGTACTAACCCTCTGACAGTGCAGCACTCCCTCAGTACTAACCCTCTGACAGTGCAGCACTCCCTCAGTACTGACCCTCAGACAATGAGGCACTCCCTCAGTACTCACCCTCTGATGGTGCAGTGCTCTCTCAGTGCAGATCCTCTGATAGGGAGGCTTGCCGTCTGGACTGACCCTCTTACAGTGTGGTGCTCCCTCAGTACTGACTCTCTGACAGTGCAGCACTCCCTCAGTACTGACCCTCTGACAGTGCAGCACTCCCTCAGTACTGACTCTCTGACAGTGTGGAAGTGGCCCTATACTGACCCTCTGACAGTGTGGCCCAATCTCAGGCCAAAACCTCTGACAGTACTGCACTCCCTCAGCACTGACCCATTGACAGTGTAGTACTCTCTCAGTACTGACCCATTGACAGTGAAGTACTCCCTCAGTACTGACCCATTGACAGTGTAGCACTCCCTCAGCACTGACCCATTGACAGTGTGGTACTCCCTCAGTACTGACCCATTGACAGTGTAGTACTCCCTCAGTACTGACCCATTGACAGTGTGGTACTCCCTCAGTACTGACCCATTGACAGTGTAGCACTCCCTCAGCACTGACCCATTGACAGTGTGGTACTCCCTCAGTACTGACCCATTGACAGTGTAGCACTCCCTCAGCACTGACCCATTGACAGTGTAGTACTCCCTCAGCACTGACCCATTGACAGTGTAGTACTCTCTCAGTACTGACCCATTGACAGTGTAGTACTCCCTCAGTACTGACCCATTGAGAGTGTAGTACTCCCTCAGTACTGACTCATTGACAGTGTAGTACTCTCTCAGTACTGACCCTCTGCCTCGGTCCTGCACCTCTGACAGTCCAGCAGTGCCTCAGGGTACTGTCTATCTGACAGTGTAGCACTCTCTCTGTACTAACCCTCTGACAGTGCAGCACTCCCTCAGTACTGACCCTCAGACAATGAGGCACTCCCTCAGTACTGACCCTCTGATGGTGCAGTGCTCTCTCAGTGCAGATCCTCTGATAGTGAGGCTTGCCGTCTGGACTGACCATCTGACAGTGTGGTGCTCCCTCAGTACTGACTCTCTGACAGTGCAGCACTCCCTCAGTACTGACCCTCTGACAGTGCAGCACTCCCTCAGTACTGACCCTCTGACAGTGCAGCGCTCCATCAGTACTGGCCCTCTGACAGTGCAGTGCTCCCTCAGTACTGACCCTCAGACAATGAGGCACTCCCTCAGTACTGACCCTCTGATGGTGCAGTGCTCTCTCAGTGCAGATCCTCTGATAGTGAGGCTTGCCGTCTGGACTGACCATCTGACAGTGTGGTGCTCCCTCAGTACTGACTCTCTGACAGTGCAGCACTCCCTCAGTACTGACCCTCTGACAGTGCAGCACTCCCTCAGTACTGACCCTCTGACAGTGCAGCGCTCCATCAGTACTGGCCCTCTGACAGTGCAGTGCTCCCTCAGTACTGACCCCTCTGACAGTGCAGCACTCCCTCAGTACTGACTCTCTGACAGTGTGGAAGTGGCCCTATACTGACCCTCTGACAGTGTGGCCCAATCTCAGGGTTTTGAGGAAGGGTCACTTGACAAAGGCACTTCACAAAGATCCTGATCAATGTAACTTTGTGATATTAGTTCAGAAGGAACAGCTCAGACCTAACATTTCCGTGTGCCTTTGTTCTGTATCTGTTCTCCCATGTAGCCCGCCCTCCGAATACAATACCTTACACAGCCTTAAACCTGTTTGTCAACTTTCAGCAGAAGCAGCCTCAGGGCATTGAACACAGACTGAATTACTCAGTGACACTTGGATCAGGTCAAGTTCTCAAGTAAACAGATGGTGGGGAAATTCAGCACAATTCAGCAGGTAGCAACGGTGAAGAGAGAGAGGAACAATTCGCATTCCAAGTGACTCTTCCTCAAAACGGTCTGTTCTGAAGGAACTTTCCCGCAGAAATCACTGGATTGAAAGGTGAACTCTCTCTCTGTCTCTTTCTCCCTCTCCCTTCAGAGATGCTGCTCGACATGCTGAGCTTCTTCAGCAATCTCTGTATTGATGTTTCAGGTCTCTAGTGCGTCCGTACAGATTGATTTTAGTGTTGAATTCTCCAGCTTGCTCTATTAAAGGGATTGAATCCCTCTGCTACAAAGGGGGGTCTGTTACCACAGCTAACAGGTTCGTGATGCCAACATTGTTGGTTCAATCTCTATCATGTCTGAAATTACCATGAAGGCCCCAGCTTCTCAACCTCGCCTCTCACCTGAGGTGTGTGACCCACCAGCCTCTCTCCCTGACAAGACTGCAGCTCTTGGGTCCTCCTGGTCTATATTAACTTCCCAACTTTAAAAAGGGCACTCCAGTAAGAGAGCTCTTTACATGGTTCAGGTCAAACTCCTGGAGCTCCCTCCCTAACATCACTGTGGGACACCCAAGGACTGCAGCAGGAGAGTACAGCTCACCCCCACCTTCCAGGCAACTATTAGAGGCTGTGGGAATCACATACAAGCCACATTTGAAAATAAGTTTTATAACAGGGTGACGGTGGATGGTCACTAACTCTGTTTCTTTACCTCTGTTCAAATCAGCGTAATGAAGAAGCTTAGGGTGGGTCAAAAATTACAGAGGGTCAGTACTGAGGGAGCACCATACTGTCAGAAGGTCAGTACAGAGAGAGTGCTACACTGTCAGAGGGTCAGTACTGAGGCACTGCTGGACTGTCAGAGGAGCAGGACCGAGCCTGAGGGTCAGTACTGGGGGAGTGCTTCACTATCAATGAGTCAGTACTGAGGGAGTGCGACACTGTCAATGAGTCAGTACTGAGGCAGTGCTGTACTGTCAGAGTATCAGTTATGATGGAGTGCTGTACTGTCAGAGGTTTTGTCCTGAGATTGGGCCACACTGTCGGAGGGTCAGTATAGGGCCACTTCCACACTGTCAGAGTCAGTACTGAGTGAGTGCATCACTATCAGAGGATCAGTGTGGAGGGAGTGCAGCATTGTCAGAGGATCAGTGTGGAGGGAGTGCAGCATTGTCAGAGGGTCAGTGTGGAGGGAGTGCTGTATTGACAGAGGATCAGTGTGGAGGGAGTGCAGCATTGTCAGAGGATCAGTGTGGAGGGAGTGCTGCATTGTCAGAGGGTCAGTATGGAGGGAGTGCAGCATTATCAGAGGATCAGTGTGGAGGGAGTGCAGCATTATCAGAGGATCAGTGTGGAAGGAGTGCAGCATTGTCAGAGGGTCAGTGTGGAGGGAGTGCTGTATTGACAGAGGATCAGTGTGGAGGTAGTGCTGCATTGTCAGAGGGTCAGTATGGAGGCAGTGCTGCATTGTCAGTGAGTCAGGACGGAGGGATTGCTGTGCAGTGAGAGGGTCAGTAATGATGAAGTGCGCACTCTCTGATGGTCAGTACTAATGGATGGCCATGCTGTCAGAGTGTCGCACTGTGAGAGGGTTACTACTGAGGGAGCACTGCACTGTGAAAGGGTTCGAACTGAGGGAGCACTGCACTCTGAGGGGGATTAGTACTGAGGGATCACCGCGATGTGAGGGGGTCAGTACTGAGGGACCACCACACTCTGAGGGGATTAGTACTGAGGGATCACCGCGCTGTGAGGGGGTCAGTACTGAGGGATCACCGCGCTGTGAGGGGGTCAGTACTGAGGGATCACCACACTGCGAGGGGGTCAGTACTGAGGGACCACCGCGATGTGAGGGTGTAAGTACTGAGGGAGCACCTCACTCTGATGGGATTAGTACTGAGGGACCACCGCGCTGTGAGGGGGTCAGTACTGAGGGAGCACCACACTCTGAGGGGATTAGTACTGAGGGATCACCGCGATGTGAGGGGGTCAGTACTGAGGGAGCACCACACTCTGCGGGGATTAGTACTGAGGGATCACCGCGATGTGAGGGGGTCAGTACTGAGGGAGTACCACACTGTGAGGGGGTCAGTACTGAGGGAGCACCACACTCTGAGGGGGTCAGTACTGAGGGATCAACGCGCTGTGAGGGGGTCAGGACTGAGGGAGCACCACACTCTGAGGGGATTAGTACTGAGGGATCACTGCGCTGTGAGAGGGTCAGTACTGAGGGATCACCGCACTGTGAGGGGGTCAGTACTGAGGGAGCACCACACTATGTGCCGGACAGTCAGTACTGAGTGATTTCTGCATTGCCAGAGGGTCAGTACTGAGAGAGTGATGCACACTCAAAGGGTCATTACTGAGGGAGCGCTACACGGTCAGTGTGTCAGTTCTGAGGGAGTGTTGTTTCAGAGGGTCAGTACTGAGGGAGAGCTGCACTGCCAAAGGGTCAGTACTGAGGGAGTTCTGCTCAGTCGGAGAGTCAGTACTGAGAAAATGCCACGTTATCGGAGGGTCGGTATCGAGGGAGTGCTGCACTGTAAGTGCATCGGTATTGAGGGAGGGCTACATTGTCGGAGGGTCAGTACTGAGGGAATGCCACATTGTAGAAATGTCAGTGCAAAGAGAGTGCTGCAGTGTCAGAGTGTCAGTACTGAGGGAATGCTGTTGTGTCAGGGCGTCATTTCTGAGGGTGTGCTACAGTGTAAAAGGAGCAGTGCTGAAGGTGTGCTGCACTGTCAGAGGGTCAGTACTGAGGGATTGCAGCACCGTCAGGGGCGCAGGGCCAAGGGGCTGTTGCAGTGTCAGAGGGTCAGTTCTGAGGGAGTACTGAATGATCAGAGAATGTGCCGCATCATCTGAAAGTCAGTATGAAGGTGCCCCACACTGTGGGAGGGTCAGTATACGTGCAATGCCTCACTGTCAGAGGGTCAGTACTGAGGGAGTGCTGCACTGTCAGAGGGTCAGTACTGAGGGAGTGCTGCACTGATAGAGGTTCAGTACAGAGGGAGAGCTGCACTGATAGAGGGTCAGTACTGAGGGAGTGCTGCACTGTCAGAGGGTCAGTACTGAGGGAGTGCTGCACTGATAGAGGGTCAGTACTGAGGGAGTGCTGCACTGTCAGAGGGTCAGTTCTGAGGGAGTGCTTCACTGTCAGAGGGTCAGTACTGAGGGAGTGCTGCACTGTCATCGGAACAGTATTGAGGGAGAGTTGCACTGCCAGAGGGTCAGTATGGAGGGGGTGCCACACTGTCAGAGGGTCAGTACTGAGGGAGTGCCACACTGTCAGAGGGTCAGTACTGAGGGAGTGCTGCACTGTCAGAGGATCAGTACTGAGGGAGCGCTGCACTGTCAGAGGGTCATTTCTGAGGGAGTGCTTCACTGTCAGAGTGTCAGTACTGAGGGAGTGCTGCACTGTCAGAGGGCCAGTACTGAGGGAGTGCTGCACTGTCAGAGGGTCAGTACTGAGGGAGTGCTGCACTGTCAGAAGGCCAGTACTGAGGGATTGCTGCACTGTCAGAGGGTCAGTACTGAGGGAGTGCTGCACTGTCAGAGGGTCAGTACTGAGGGAGTGCTGCACTGATAGAGTGTCAGTACTGAGGGAGTGCTGCACTGTCAGAGAGTCAGTACTGAGGGAGCGCTGCACTGTCAGAGGGTCAGTACTGAGGGAGTGCCGCACTGTCGGAGGGTCAGTACTGAGGGAGGGCGGCGCTGTCGGAGGGTCAGGACTGAGGGAGTACTGCAATGTCAGAGGGTCAGTACGGAGGGAGTGCTGCACTGTCAGAGGATCAGTACTGAGGGAGTGCTGCACTGTCAGAGGGTCATTACTGAGGGAGTTCTGCAATGTCGGAGGGTCTGTACTGTTGAGTGCAGCAATGTCGGAGGGATTGTACTGTAGGAGAGCTGCACTGTCAGAGGGTCAGTACTGAGGCAGTGCTGCACTGTCAGAAGGTCAGTTCTGAGGGAAGGCTGTACTGTCAGAGAGTCAGCACTGCAGGTGTGCCATACTGTCGGAAGGTCAGTAATGTGGAAATGCTGCACTGTCAGAGGATACGACTGAGGGAGTGCTGCGCTATCGGGGGGGTCAGTAATGGGGGATTGCTGCAATGTCAGAGGGTCAATCTGGGGGCAGTGCTGCACTGTGAGAAGGTCAGTACTGAGGGAGTGCTGCAGTGTCAGAGAGTCAGTACTGAGGGAGTGCTGCACTGTCAGAGGGTCAGTGCTGAGGGAGTGCTGCAGTGTCAGAGAGACAGCACTGTGGGAGCGCTGCAGTGTCAGAGAGTCAGTACTGAGGGAGTGCTGCACTGTCAGAGGGTCAGTACTGAGGGAGTGCTGCACTGTCAGAGGGCCAGTAATGAGGGAGTGCTGCACTGTCAGAGGGTCAGTACTGAGGGAGTTCTGCACTGTCAGAGGGTTAGTACTGAGGGAGTGCTGAACTGTCAGAGGGTCAGCACTGAGGGAGTGCTGCAGTGTCAGAGAGTCAGTACTGAGGGAGTGCTGCACTGTCAGAGGGTCAGTACTGAGGGAGTGCTGCACTGTCAGAGGATCAGTACTGAGGGAGTGCTGCACTGTCAGAGGGTCAGTACTGAGGGAGTGCTGCAGTGTCAGAGAGTCAGTACTGAGGGAGTGCTGCACTGTCAGAGGGTCAGTACTGAGGGAGTGCTGCCCTGTCAGAGGATCAGTACTGAGGGAGTGCTGCACTGTCAGAGGGCCAGTACTGAGGGAGTGCTGCATTGTCAGAGGGTCAGTACTGAGGGAGTGCTGCACTGTCAGAGGGCCAGTACTGAGGGAGTGCTGCAGTGTCAGTGAGTCAGTACTGAGGGAGTGCTGCACTGTCAGAGGGTCAGTACTGAGGGAGTGCTGCACTGTCAGAGGATCAGTACTGAGGGAGTGCTGCACTGTCAGAGGGCCAGTACTGAGGGAGTGCTGCACTGTCAGAGCGTCAGTACTGAGGGAGTGCTGCACTGTCAGAGGGCCAGTACTGAGGGAGTGCTGCACTGTCAGAGGGTCAGTACTGAGGGAGTGCTGCAGTGTCAGAGAGTCAGTACGGAGGGAGTGCTGCACTGTCAGAGGGTCAGTACTGAGGGAGTGCTGCACTGTCAGAGGATCAGTACTGAGGGAGTGCTGCACTGTCAGAGGGTCAGTACTGAGGGAGTGCTGCACTGTCAGAGGGTCAGTACTGAGGGTGTGCTGCAGTGTCAGAGGGTCAGTACTGAGGGAGTGCTGCACTGTCAGAGGGTCAGTACTGAGGGAGTGCTGCACTGTCAGAGGATCAGTACTGAGGGAGTGCTGCACTGTCAGAGGGTCAGTACTGAGGGAGCGCTGCACTGTCAGAGGGTCCGTACTGAGGGAGTGCTGCACTGTCAGAGGGCCAGTACTGAGGGAGTGCTGCACTGTCAGAGGGTCAGTACTGAGGGAGTGCTGCACTGTCAGAGTATCAGTACTGAGGGAGCGCTGCACTGTCAGAGGCTCAGTATTGCGGGAGTGCCGCACTGTCGGAGGGTCAGTTCTGAGGGAGGGCCGCACTGTCAGCGGGTCAGGACTGAGGTAGTGCTGCAATGTCAGAGGGTCAGTACGGAGGGAGTGCTTCATTGTCAGAGGGTCAGTACTGAGGGAGTGCTGCACTGTCAGAGGATCAGTACTGAGGGAGTGCTGCACTGTCAGAGGGTCATTACTGAGGGAGTGTTGCAATGTCCGAGGGTCTGTACTGTTGAGAGCTGCATTGTCGGAGGGACTGTACTGTAGGAGATATGCACTGTCAGGGGGTCAGTACTGAGGCAGTGCTGCACTGTCAGAAGGTCAGTTCTGAGGGAGGGCTGCACTGTCAGAGAGTCAGCACTGCAGGTGTGCCATACTGTCGGAAGGTCAGTACTGTGGAAATGCTGCACTGTCAGAGGATACTACTGAGGGAGTGCTGCGCTATCAGGGGGGTCAGTAATGGGGGATTGCTGCAATGTCAGAGGGTCAATCTGGGGGCAGTGCTGCACTGTGAGAAGGTCAGTACTGAGGAAGTGCTGCACTGTGAGAAGGTCAGTACTGAGGGAGTGCTGCAGTGTCAGAGAGACAGCACTGAGGGAGTGCTGCAGTGTCAGAGAGTCAGTACTGAGGGAGTGCTGCACTGTCAGAGGGTCAGTACTGAGGGAGTGCTGCAGTGTCAGAGAGTCAGTATTGAGGGAGTGCTGCACTGTCAGAGGATCATGACTGAGGGAGTGCTGCACTGTCAGCGCATCAGTCTGGGGGATCCCTGCATTGTAAGAGAGGCAGGACTGAGTGAGTGCCACACTATCAGATGGGCTGAATGGCCTAATTTCTGCTCCCATGTCTTGTGGTCTAAGAGGAATATCTGAAATTGTTCAGTATATTTCTGCCTCTGCTTCCTACATACCCTGCTCAGCAATGATTCCCACGTCCAGATTCCAGAGACTGTGTTCAAACAGACCGCCTTCATTTGGTTACCACCCTCTTTTCCCAGGGATCAAGTTTTCGTTTCGTGTGACTGACCTGCCAGCTCAATTGTATATTTTCATGCTGCAGGACTGAGGTTTATTCCTCAGCTTCCATGTCCTCATCCCAAATGAATCCCACTGCCCCACACTCAGCACAGTCGGGTGTTCCTCATTTCTTAGCTTCCCAATGCTAATCCACACTCCTCCAAATCGTATCGCAGGCGAATTACCTGGGAGAGAGGAGTGCTAAGAGAGGAAATAAAAATCTGAAAGTACCTTACAGTGACATTAAGGGTGAATTGATAATGACAGAAAGAGTAAGTTGTGGAACACAGTGAGAATTTGTGCATGGACCCAGAGGCTACAGTGAATGGATTCATTTTGTCAGTGCTCATTGGGACAGGGTTGATATGAAATTGTGAAGATGCTCCTTGATACAATTAAATGAATTAGCATATATATAGAGAGAGAGATGGTTCTGAGTGGTCTGGCCTTCTTCCAACCCAATAAATCTCCAAAGACGGTGGAAATGTATCTCAGTTTACCGAATGAGGTGATGGAGGAAGTAGCAGGTACACTTGCAAACATTTTCAAATCCCCTCTGGCCACAGGAGAGGTGTCGTCGGACTGACCATGTGGTACTGTTATTCAAGAAGGGACATGGGATATACCAGGCAGCTACAGGCCAGTCAGGCTAATATCGTGGGTGGGACGTCTGTTGGAAGCAATTTTGGGAGAGAGAATTAATCAGCATTTAAAGAGACTGGAGTACATGAAGACCAGTCAGAATGGTTGTGTTAAGGAGGGGTCGGGTCTGACCAATGGGATTGCACTTTTTAAGGAGGTGACCAGGTGTTTAAATAAGGGCAATACTTTCCTGTCGCCTGCTTGGAGGTCAGTAAGGCTTTTATCAGGACCCATATTGGAAACTGATAGTGAACATAAAAACTCAAGATCCAAGGAATTTGGCGCAGAATGCTGAGTGGCAGGAAGCAGACAGTGATGGCCCAATTAGAAATCTCTGTCTGTTCATGTCTCACTGTTGGGGTCTTACTGATGTGGTTGATAGAAAAGATTTAGATTTGAATGGTGGAGGGTTAATCATTGGGTTCATGAATGATATGAAGATTGGTTGGGTGATAAATACTGAGGATGATAGCCTTAGATTACAGAAGGATGGAGATGACCTTGTCAGATGGACCGATCAGTGGCAACGGGTGAGGTGCCTGAAGACTGGAGGGTGATTCATGATGGGCCATTATTGAAGTAAGGCTGCAAGGAACAGCCATTGAACTATGGAGCTGTGAACCTGATGGCAGTGGGGGGTAAGCTGTTGGAGAGCATTCCGAGAGACAATTTACATGGATTTGGAAAAGCAAGGATTGATTAGGGATGGTCAGCGTGGCTTGTGGAAATGGTTTGGGATGGAGGCCACGTCCATTTTAAAAGATTCAGATCTTTTTAAACAATCAGTGAAAAATAACATCACCAGGTGCCTTAAACATGGATTGGAGAAAAACTGTTGTCAATGTATGGTCACTTGATGCTTGGAGACTCTCTAGAAAAGCAGGCACCCAAACAGACCAATGCTATCGATGCAAGATGCGGTGCACAGGAAGATCCAACAAGTCATTTGCAGTTGCTGTTTGTCTCCCTGGAGCAGTCATCATGCGAGATCAGGGTTCAGTCCTTGGAAAGTGACCTCTCCATTGAACCTTCCTCCACGTTTGTACAGTAACTGTGGTTTTGTGTGCTTATCTCTGTGAGAGAGAGACACAG
This sequence comes from Chiloscyllium punctatum, assembly GCF_047496795.1. Classification (NCBI taxonomy): domain Eukaryota; kingdom Metazoa; phylum Chordata; class Chondrichthyes; order Orectolobiformes; family Hemiscylliidae; genus Chiloscyllium; species Chiloscyllium punctatum. Next base: position 13,035,951 of record NC_092788.1, read on the forward strand.
AAAGCGAGTGTCTGTCCGTGTGTGTGAGAGAGAGTGCATGTGTGCGTATCTCTGTGTGTCTGTGTGTGTGAGAGAGGGATTATGTGTTTTTGTACGTGTCTGTCTGAGTGTGTGTTTGTGAGAGAGTGTGTGTGTATGTGTTTGAGGGAGTGAGAGTGTGTGTATGTTTGAGAGAGTGAGTGTTTGTGAGACAGAGAGAGAGAGAGAGAGAGAGAGAGTGTGTGTGTGTGTGTGTGTGTGTGTGTAAACTAGCCAATCTTATCAGGTGCCCATGAATATAAAATCCAGCTGCTATTTCAGGTGAGGTGGTCCTCGTGTCTCCAAAGACACAAAGGCTGCAAGAGTGAATTAACTGGGGGAAAGAGAGTGCTGTTCATTCCAGTGGGGATTCATCCAGTAAACCTTCCCCACACACTAACATCCCTCTGGTAATGCAGTGACTAGTCCTGCACACAGAGCTCCAGGTACAAACCAATGTAATGTCACCGTAGTCTTACCAGAGCATGGGACAGCTCCTCATTACAGAGCGGGGTCTGGTGGGGATTTAATCAGAGGGTGACTATGGCCCAACTGAGGGGAGAGGTTGGGAAGGAGAGTCCTTCAGAGTAACTTCAGCTAGTGTAGTAAGCTAACTGACCAGCCAACTGAGCTAACCAACCTCACTCCAGGGGCATGCCGTGTATAACACAATCATTGCCAGACTGCACCTCAAGAAGAGCCAGGAGCAAGGCCATTCGGCCCCCACCCTAACCCAGAAGGGAGAGCACGGGAAGCTGATGAAGGAACCAAGCCCCTCCCATGTGGCCTTCTGAAATGGAGCTGGAGGACAGGGCAGACCGGGCCTGCTGTTTGCTTCCCTGAGACTGGCCTGCTCCACCTTACAGTGAGAGACTGAGGGGAACCTCAAGGAGATTTCACTTCTCACTGAGAGGCTCCAACTCCAATCCAAATCAGACTGGTTCCCTCCGAGACTCACGGAAGGGTGCAGCACTCGACAGATCAGGGCCTTGTGGAGTCATAACCTCCAGTGTGGGGACCAAGAGCTGGGAGGTAGTGTTAAGGACATAAAACCATCTGTAATAGGAACAGGAGGAGACCATTCAGCCCATCGAGCCTGCTCTACTATTCAATAGAATCGTGAATGATTTAGTATTGATTTGGGAGCTGAAACCTGGACAGTACAGAGACAGAGAATCAAATTATTCTGCGATACGGAATTATCAGACGAGAGCACACACACACACACACACACACACACACACACACACACACACACACACACACACAAATCGTGGGATTCAGGCCGTCTGTGGAAACGGGGAGAGACAAAGGAGCATAATGCTAGAGAGGGATCTGATCCCACAGATTTCACTCCTTCCCTCTCTCTCTGCAGCTCTCATGTCTGTTTTTGTTTTTCCCAGTTCTCTCTCCCACATCTTTCCTTCAATCTCTATATCTCACCATCCTTCACATCTCTGTCCTGTTTACATTTCCCAGTAGATTCCCTTCCCCCTTTGTCACCTCACCTGGTTTTTCAGGAATGCTTAATCATTCAGTCTTTCACAAAACTAACACCTTGCTCATCTCTCTCTGCATCTGTCTCTCAGCTCTGTGGGATCTTGCTATTCCTGTCTGTACATCACTCTAGCAACATCATAGCCCCCACTACCACCCCACTCTCTCAGCTCTATCTCTCTGCTGTTGTAACTCCTCTCTCTCTCTGTCCTATATCTCTCCCTGGGATTTCTGTCTTGCTGTCTGCCTGAACTCTCCCTGTCTTTCTCCTCCCATTTTCTCCTTGTATCTGTCTGACATTGTATTTCTCTTCCTGGAGTTTAACACACTCTCTCTCTCTCTCTGTCTGTCTCTGTCTGCTCTCTCTCAGTTCTTCTCACTTCCTCTACCCCCCTCTGCCTGCCTGTCTTTCTCTTGTTCTCTCCCTCCCTCTCACTGTCTGTCCATCCATCTCTCTTTCTCTCCTGTAGTTGCTCTCCCTCTTTCTCCCTGGACCCCTCTGCTCTGTCCCAGTGACTGGGGGAAGGGGCATTGGGAAGAGCTTGCCTCAGTGCCTGGTCTCTCCTAGGTTTTACACCCACTGTGGGGAGGGGGTGAGTGGAAGGAACATGAAGTAATTTTCTGAGTGTGTCTGAAATAAAGAAAAAGAGAAAGAGAAAGGGAGAATGATAAAAAGAGAGAAAGACATGGAGAGAGTGGAGATGGAGAAAGTGGAGAGAGAGAAATGGGCAGTAAGAGTCAAGGAGGTGGAGTGAGAAAAGGACAGAGTGAGAGAGACAGGGAGAGACAGAAAGTGAGAAGGGCATATATGGAGGGAGAAGGACAGTGTGTGTACTTGGCGATGGTTTCAGAGTGGGATCTTGTTGTGCATTACTGCAGTCAGTCAAAAGGTGAGTTAGTCTCTGCACTATGTCCTCCAGCCCAGGGACTGTGAGTCTGCATGGGAAGGGGGAGAGTGGGAGACAAGGAGAGAGTGGGACAGCCAGAGACAGGGGGAGGGTTTGATGGGGTTTTGGGGTTGGTGGAGAAAGGAGGGGCTGTTGTCAGAGAGAGATGGAGGGAGGGATAGCATGTGATGCAAAATCTGAGACAGGGTTGTGAAGAGGTCTGCACAGGAAGGATAGTCAATGAGGCCATTCAGGGGCCAATCCTGAGGATCCTGAACCGGTCCAGGATCATTTAATGGGTGAGGGGGGATGATGGGCAGAAAGGACTCCATCTGTGATGTAAACCTTCTGTAATTCTCGGACTGGGATCTTGCTGTACATTAAAATCGTTACAGGCGAGTCAGTCAACCCAGACTCATTTACCTGTGTGAGAAAGTGAGGACTGCAGATGCTGGAGAGTCAGAGTTACAAAGTGTGGAGCTGGAGAAGCACAGCAGGTCAGCCAGGAGAGTCGATGGGTCAGGCCTGAGCTGCTGGGCTTTTCCAGCTCCACACTTTTCCACTCAAATCCCTCTGCCTCAGGGAGTGGGGATCACAGCAATGTTGGGGGCAGCGAAATATTTGAGGGGGGCACAGTTGGTAAGGTAGGTATTAGGGAGGGAAGGTATTTGGGGAAGGGAATAAATTTGGGAGGAGAGTTAAAATGAGGGGCAAATGTTTTTAGCGGGGTCAAAATTGGGTGAGCACTTTCAGGTCTGAAATAAAGAAAAAGAGAAAGGGAGGGTGAGAAAAAGAGAGAGAGGTAGAGCGAGTGGGGATGGAGAAGGGGGATGAGAGAAAGATGGGGCAGAGACAGATAGTGAGAGGGATGGTGTGAGAGAAAGGCAGATTGAGAGAAAGAGACAGACAGGGAGACAGAAGGACAAAGAGAGAAGGGGAAGTCAGACTGAGACAAACAGGCGTTAAAGCATGGACAGACTGAAGGGGTGACACTCAGTATTCCAGTTGGTTCCAGCTCTCTCTCTCTCAATGGTTTTTCACACTCCCTCTCTCCCATGCTCCTGAGGTTTCCTTCAGCTTGTCTCTCTCTCCCTCTCTCTCTCCCTCTCTCTGGATGGTGAGCTGGTCTCTGTCCCTTGCCATGTTGGTCACCTCAGAAAGCCTCCAGAAAATTCAAGAGATCAGTCAGCAGGTGATCCCTGGTTTCGTTCATTTCTGGATGGTTTCTCCGAACTTTCTATACTTCTGGCCAATTCAGAGAATCAGTTAATAGTTTGAAGCGTTGCTAATCATTTGGATGGCTTGGTCCTGTTAGTTTCTTTGTGTAGCAGGACCCGGTACCTTCCTGTCTGGGCCCTCCTTTGTTTGGTGGAGACGTTATTAGGGATATGTCTGCCCAGGGGAACTGTTGCCTTTTACATTATGCTGATGGGATAACCATCTGGCTGCTGTCTGGCTTTTGTGATTTGGGAGTATAACTTGTCCAATATACCCAGCATCTCTTAGCTGTCTACCTGTGTTTTAGCAAGGAGGCAGGAACATTTCACCCATTCCCCCTCCCCCACCCAGTCTTTTGAATAGAAAGAAGCTTATACAATGAATTACAAACCTAATTTTAAAAGCTGGTTATGTTTGTTGTCAGAGTAGCCTGCTGTTTGAGCGAAAGCCATTTTGTACATTGGTCAAACCGATTATCATATGGCTGATAAGTGATATCATAGAATCCCTACAGAACAGAAACAGGCCCTTCAGCCCATCGAGACCACAATGACCCTCTGAAGAGAATCCAACTCAGATCTATCCCCTGATGATATCTGTGAAACCCTGCATTTCCCATGGCTATTCCAGCTAACCGGATATCCCTCGACACTATGGGCAATCTGTCAAAAATGCCCACCATTGAACAGTGGGAGAAAACCCATACAGATGTAGGGAGAATGTACAAACTCCACACAGACAGTGGCTCAGGAGTGGAATCAAACCCAGGTCTCTGGCGCTGTGAGGTAACAGTGCTCACCACTGAGTGACTGTGGCTCTCCAAACTGTTTCGACAAAACATATTCCGTTCTGAGAATCCATACAGAATTGTGATGCATAGCCAACATCCGGTGAGCAGAATAAATGCAAGGGAATGGGACCTCCTGGCTCAAACTCCAGGAATTCCTTCCCGAAGGACATTGTGGGTCCACCACCTGCAACAGTTCAAGGAGACAGCTCACCACCAAAACCAGCTCCCGAGCAGCTACGGACAGGCAATCAATACTGACCCAGCCAGGAACACTCAAACACTGCAAATGAAGGAAACTAAGGTGATCACCCGGGGAGTTCCATCTACCTTCCAGTCCCTGGGGGTGTATCCAGGCATTATTCACCATGATCGTACCCATCTGTTACAGCCTGCAATCCTAACCACCGGTATCCCGAGATATATCAAGGTGAGTGTGGTTAGGACCACAGCTTGATGTGAGAGGACCCGAATTCTTTAATGACAGGCAATGGGAATGCCATGGTCTGGCCTGTTCCTCCACACAAGAGGTTAGTGAGTAAAATTAGGGCGCACGGTATTGTGGGCAAAGTACTAGATTGGATAGAGAATTGGTTGGCTAATAGGAAACAAAGGGTAGTGATTAACGGCTCCATTTCGGAATGGCAGGCAGTGACCAGTGGGGTACCGCAGGGATCCGTGCTGGGACCGCAGCTTTTTACAATATATGTAAATGATATAGAAGATGGTATCAGCAATAACATTAGCAAATTTGCTGATGATACAAAGCTGGGTGGTAGGGTGAAATGTGATGAGGATGTTAGGAGATTACAGGGTGACCTGGACAAGTTAGGTGAGTGGGCAGATGCATGGCAAATGCAGTTTAATGTGGATAAATGTCTGGTTATCCACTTTGGTGGCAAGAACAGGAAGGCAGATTACTACCTCAATGGTATCAAATTAGGTAAAGGGGCTGTTCAGAGAGATCTGGGTGTTCTTGTCCACCAATCAATGAAGGCAAGCATGCAGGTACAGCAGGTCGTGAAGAAGGCTAATAGCATGCTGGCCTTCATAACAAGAGGAATTGAGTATAGAAGCAAAGAGGTGCTTCTGCAGCTGTACAGGGCCCTGGTGAGACCACACCTGGAGTACTGTGTACAATTCTCGTCTCCAAATTTGAGGAAAGACATTCTGGCTATTGAGGGAGTGCAGCGTAGGTTGACGAGGTCAATTCCTGGAATGGCAGGATTGCCTTACACGGAAAGACTGAAGCGACTGGGCTTGTATACCCTTGAGTTTAGAAGACTGAGAGGTGATCTGATTGAAACGTATAGGATTATGAAAGGATTGGACACTCTGGCAGGAGGAAACATATTTCCGCTGATGGGGGGGAGTGCCGAACCAGAGGACACAACTTTAAAATACGGGGTAGACCATTTAGGACAGAGATGAGGAGAAACTACTTCACCCAGAGAGTGGTGGCTGTGTGGAATGCTCTGCCCCAGAGGGCAGTGGAGGCCCAGTCTCTGGATTCATTTAAGAAAGAATTGGATAGAGCTCTCAAATATAGTGGAGTCAAGGGGTATGGAGATAAGGCTGGAACAGGATACTGATTGGGAATGATCAGCCATGATCATATTGAATGGCGGTGCAGGCTTGAAGGGCTGAATGGCCTACTCCTGCATCTATTGTCTATTGTCTATTGTCTATTCTCTATTTACGTAAGTGTGGTCCCTGTCAATGTCCCCTCTATCTCCACAGCATGTGGGAGGGAATCATGATAACCCATCCAAGTACCTTTTTTAATATAATTCCGATACGTTCGTCTTCAAAGATCCCCATCCTAACATTATCACTTGGGATAACTGGAATCCCTCGCACCCGGCCCAGTGCCCCACCGAAAGTGTCCTTACAGCTGTCATTAACCCAGCCCTTGGTGAGCTGCTGTAACTGACAGTGAGACATGTTAGTGTGGGTGTTCTCCTGGAACAAATATTTACGCTGTTTGTTACTAATCCGGGATGGGACTTTTCTCGAGCAGTGAGGACTGCTGCCTTCATTTCATCATGGATGTCCCTCCCTCACTGTTGTCCCTCAGGGAGGGCTGAATGGCCTGGTGGACAAAGTCACATGGTGATTAATTTAATTTATTTGTCAGCATCCAGTCCGTGTATGACAGACTGTCGGTCTATCTCATTCAAAAATGTATCTGGGTTTGAGACAGGATCAAAGAGAGTGGCCTTTTTGGTGCTGCCCACCAGCTGGGTGCCTGGAATGGCTGTTGTGTACGGAGTGAAGACCATAAGCTGCTTTACACTGGGGAACCACAGGATTCATGGAATCTGAGTTCGGCTGTGGGTCAGGGCTGGGGGCAAAAGATGCAGTGACCTGAGAACAAGGCAGTGGGAGTCCCCATCTGTGAGCGGGTGTGGATGTTATCTCCCTGGGGAGGTAGAACCCCAAAGGCACACATTATCCCATTCTGGGAGGACCCCTAGTTCCCTAGGGATTGTATTTGCTCCTGACACCTCCTACTAGGGCCTGATGTGTGTTGTTCCATGTTGCAGGTGTACAGGACCCATGCAGCTGCTTGGAGCTCATACACTGTCCTTCCAGATTGTCAATGTAACCTGAGGCTGCCTCCCCATCCCCAGAGACCCTCCTTTCAATGGATTGGGCTCTTCCCAATTGGAACTGGAGTAGTCCCATGTTCCTGCAACCTTCTGTCCTGCTCATTGTGTCGGAGACCAAGCTCGGTCACAGCCTGTAGGTTTCCCTGGGGTGACCGGATCCCAGCTGCCTTATCCCAGCTGGGGGTCCTCCAGGCTATCGTCAGTGGAGTGAGCCTTCCAGCTTCCTTCCCCGGTTCTCTATGGGCATCTCACCACAGCTCCTGTACCAGGAACCCTTCACTGCAAGGCCAAGCTGGCTTCCTGTGAAATTCTGCAGGACTGTTTCACATTTGTCCCGGCTCGTGTTCCTATTGCTTTGGTCGCTTCTGTATTATGGGACACCTGGGTATACTCATAGAGTCATAGAGTTCTACAGCATGGAGACAGGCTCTTTGGCCCAAACTGGTCCATCTACACTAACCCCGTTTCCCTGCACTTGAACCAAATCCTTCCAATACGTTCCTCTCTATGTATTTGTCCAAGTGCATTTTAATTGTTCTTAAATGTATCCTCCTCGACCACTTGCACTGGTAGTTCATTCCGTATGTGTACCACCCCCTGGGTAAAAGCATTGTCCCTCAGGTTCCCTTTTAATCTTCCCCTTTCTCCTTAAACTGATGCCCTTTCATCCTTGATTCCCCAAGCCTTGGATAAAGACTGAGTGCATTCACCCTATCCATGCCTCCCATGATCTTATACACCTCTATAAGGATACCCCTCAGTCTCCTACACACGAAAGAAAATGTCCTTGCTTGTCCAACCTCTCTCTTTATCTGTCTAGTTGAGTTTTGGCAACATCCTTGTAAATTTTTTCTGTCCTCTTTCTAGAACAATAACATCCTTCCTATAGCAAGGTGGGTAAAACTGAACACAATATTCCAAGTGCGGCCTCACCAACATCCTGCACAACTACAACAGAACTTCCTAACTTCGATATTCCATGCCCTGACTGGTGAAGGGCCCAGTGTGCCAAAAGCCTCCTTCACTGCCCTGTCTCCCTGAGTTCAGAGAGCCGTGCTCCTGGAATCCAAGGACCCTCTGTTCCACTGCACTCCTTCAGGCCCTACCATTCCCCATGAAACCCCTGTCTTGATGTGACATTCCAAAATGTAAGATCTCGCCCTTGTCTGTATTAAACTCCATTTGCCATTTCTCAGCCCAATTCCCCAGCTGATCAAGGTCCTGTTGCAATTGCTGAGACCCTTCCTCACTTATTTTAGTGTAATCTGAAAACTTTCTAATCATGCCTTAAACATCCTCATCCAAATCATTGATATAGATGACAAACAGCAATGGGCCTAGCACTGACCAGCTGCGTGGCACAATGGATCAGTGGTTAGCACTGCTGCCTCACAGCACCGTGGATCTGGATTCAATTCCAACCTCACTGGATGGTCTGTGTGGGTTAGATTCTGTTAGGGTTAGATTTCCTACAGTATGGAAACAGGCCATTTGGCCCAACAAACCACACCGACCTGCTGAAGAGTAACCCACCCAGAGCCATTCTCCCTACCCAACATTTACCCTTAACAAATGCACCTAGCAATATGGGCAATTTCGCCTGGCCAATTCATCTGACCTGCGCATCTTTGGAATGGGGAGAAAACCGGAGCACCCAAAGGAAACCCACACAGACACAGGGAGAATGTGCAAACTCCACACAGTCACCCGAGGCTGGGGTCGAACCTGGGTACCTGGCGCTGTGAGGAAGCAGTGCCAACCACTGAGCCACCATGCCACACCAACTGAGTTTGTATGTTCTCCCCATGTCTGCGTGGATTTCCTCTGGGTGCACCGGTTTCCTCCCACAATCCGAAGATCTGCAGGTCAAGTAAATTGGCAATGCTCAATTGCCGAGAATGTTCATGGATGTGTAAGTAAGTTGCATTAGTCAGGGGTAAATGCAGAGTAATAAAGTAGGTGAATGGGTTTGAGTGAAATAATCTTCAGAGGGCCAGTGGACTTGTTGGGCCGAAGGGCCTGTTTCCACAGAGGAGGGATTCTATGATTCTATGACCGCTGAGGCACACCACGAGTCACAGGCCTCCAGTCTGACTGTTACCCTCTGCTTCCTACCATCAAGCCAATTGTGTACCCAGCTTGCCAACGCCCCCTGGATTCCATGCGATCTAACCTTCCAGAGCAAGGTACCATGTGGAACCTTATCAAAGGCCTTCCTGAAATCTGTAGAGTCTACATGTACTGGCCTGCCCTCGTCAAACTTCCTGATCACTTCAATAAAGAACGCTGACAAATTTGTGAGGCATGGTCTCCCATGCACAAGGCTTTGCTGACTACTGCCAATCAAATGTTGTATTTCCAAATGCATGTCGATCTAATCTCTCAGCATCTTCTCAAGTAACTTACTTACCACGGATGTTAGATTTACTGATCTATAGTTCCCAGGTTTATCTTTGCAGCCATTCTTGAATAAGGGCGCAACATATGCTGTCCTCCAGTCTTCCGGGACCTCACCCGTGGCTAACAGTGAGGCAAAAAGATCAGCAGGGACTCCACAAGAACTTCCCTCGCCTCTTGAGGTGCTGTTGGATATGTTTGGTCAGGTCCAGGAGATTTATCCAACTTCATACATTCTAATGCATTCAACACATCCTCTCCTGTGATATGACAATAGACAATAGACAATAGACAATAGATGCAGGAGTAGGCCATTCTGCCCTTCGAGCCTGCACCGCCATTCAATATGATCATGGCTGATCATTCCCAATCAGTATCCTGTTCCAGCATTATCTCCATAACCCTTGATTCCACTATCTTTAAGAGCTCTATCCAATTCTTTCTTAAAAGAATCCAGAGACTGGGCCTCCACTGCCCTCTGGGGCAGAGCATTCCACACAGCCACCACTCTCTGTGTGAAGTAGTTTCTCCTCATCTCTGTCCTAAATGGTCTACCCCGTATTTTTAAGTTGTGTCCTCTGGTTCGGCACTCCCCCATCAACGGAAATATGTTCCCTCCTGCCAGAGTGTCCAATCCTTTCATAATCCTATACGTTTCAATCAGATCCCCTCTCAGTCTTCTAAACTCAAGGGTATACAAGCCCAGTCGCTTCAGTCTTTCCGTGTAAGGCAATCCTGCCATTCCAGGAATTGACCTCGTCAACCTACGCTGCACTCCCTCAATAGCCAGAATGTCTTTCCTCAAATTTGGAGACCAGAACTGTACACAGTACTCCAGGTGTGGTCTCACCAGGGCCCTGTACAGCTGCAGAAGCACCTCTTTGCTTCTATACTCAATCCCTCTTGTTATGAAGGCCAGCATGCTATTAGCCTTCTTCACGACCTGCTGTACCTGCATGCTTGCCTTCATTGACTGGTGGACAAGAACACCCAGATCTCTCTGAACAGCCCCTTTACCTAATTTGATACCATTGAGGTAGTAATCTGCCTTCCTGTTCTTGCCACCAAAGTGGATAACCAGACATTTATCCACATTAAACTGCATCTGCCATGCATCTGCCCACTCACCTAACTTGTCCAGGTCACCCTGTAATCCCCTAACATCCTCATCACATATGGACTGACACTAAGAGATCATCACTAACTTGCCCAAGTTCCCAAGCCTCTATGTCCTTCTCCAAGGTCAACACAGAGGGGAAATAATTCCTCTGATTCTGCACACACGTCCACTTTGGTCCTTGAAGGGTCCTATTTTCTCTCTAGTTATTTTTTTTCCGTGGGAGGGGGTGATTGCAGTGCTGGGTAAGGATCAGTCAGGGGGGATATTGCAGTGTTGGGTAGGGATCAGTCAGGGAGGGGGTGATTGCAGTGTTGGGTAGGGATCAGTCAGGGAGGGGGATATTGCAGTGTTGGGTAGGGATCAGTCAGGGAGGGGGATATTGCAGTGTTGGGTAGGGATCAGTCAGGGAGGGGAGATTGCAGTGTTGGGCAGGGATCAGTCAGGGAGGGGGTGAGTGCAGTGTTGGGCAGGGATCAGTCAGGGAGGGGGTGATTACAGTGTTGGGTAGGGATCAGTCAGGGAGGGGGTGAGTGCAGTGTTGGGTAGGGATCAATCAGGGAGGGGGAGATTGCAGGGTTGGGTTGGGATCAGTCGTGGGGGAGATTGCAGTGTTGGCTGGGATCAGTCAGGGATGGGGAGATTGCAGTGTTGGGTAGGGATCAGTCAGGGAGGGGGAGATTGCAGTGTTGGGTAGGGATCAGTCAGGGAGGGGGAGATTGCAGTGTTGGGTAGGGATCAGTCAGGGAGGGGGATATTGCAGTGTTGGGTAGGGATCAGTCAGGGAGGGGGAGATTGCAGTGTTGGGCAGGGATCAGTCAGGGAGGGGGTGAGTGCAGTGTTGGGTAGGGATCAATCAGGGAGGGGGAGATTGCAGGGTTGGGTTGGGATCAGTCGTGGGGGAGAATGCAGTGTTGGCTGGGATCAGTCAGGGATGGGGAGATTGCAGTGTTGGGTAGGGATCAGTCAGGGAGGGGGTGAGTGCAGTGTTGTTTAGGGATAGAGGGAAATCAGGAGGGCAAAAAGGGGACATGAGATTGCTTTGGCAAATAGATTTAAGGAGAATCCAAAATGTTTTTATAAATCCAAAAAGGACAAAAGGGTTACTAGGGAGAGAATAGGGCCCCTCAATGATCAAGACAGCCTGCACGTGTAGCTGCAGGAGATGGGGGAGGAACTGAACAAGTATTTCCTGTAGAGAAGGACATGGAAGATATCGAATAGAATGATGGTTTGAGAAGTAGCATTGGGAAAGAGATGATGTCATCTTGCAAAATGTCCACATTACAGAGGAGGAGGTGCTGGATGTCTTGAAATGGTTAAAGGTGGATAAATCCCCAGGACCTTATCAGGTGTAATCTCGATCTCTGTGGGAAGCTAGAGAAGTGATTGCTGGGCCTCTTACTGAAATATTTGTATCATCGATATTCACAGGTGAGGTACCAGAAGACTGCAGGTTGGGCTAACATGGTGCCACTGTTTAAGAAGGGTGGTAAGGACAAGCCAGGGAACTACAGACTGGTTCGCCTGTCGTCAGTCGTGGGCACTTGAGAGACGGATACATGAGGGACAGGAATTACATGTGTTCAGAAAGGCAATGTCTAATTGGGGATAGTCAGCATTGCTTTGTACGTGGGAAATCATGGCTCAAGATATTTTTTGAAGAAGTAACAAAAGGATTGATGAGGGCATAGAGGTGGATGTGAGCGACATGGATTTCAGTAAGGTATTCGAAATGTTTCCACATGGGAGATTGGAGAGCAAGGATAGATCTCACTGAATACAGGGAAAACCAGCCATTTGGATACAGAACTGGCACGAAGGTAGAAGACAGAGGGTGGTTGTGGAGGGTGTTTTTTTCAGACTGGAGACCTGTGACCAGTGGAGTGCCACAAGGATCGGTGCTGTGTCCACTACTTTCCATTAATTATATAAATGATTTGGATGTGAACACAGCAGGTAGAGTTAGTAAGTTTGCAGATGATACCAAAATTGGAGGTGTAGTGGACAGTGAAGAATGTTACTTCACATTACAATGGGATAGTGAACTGATGGGCCAATGGGCTGAGGAGTGGCAGATGGAGTTTAATTTAGATAAATGGGAGGGGCTGCATTTTGGGAAAGCAACTCTTCGCAGGACTGATACACTTAATATTAAGGTCCCAGGGAGTGTTTCTGAACAAAGAGACCTTGGAGTGTAGGTTCATTGTTCCTTGAAAGGAGAATTGTAGGTTGATAGGATAGTGAATAAGGAGTTTGGTATGCTTGTGTTTACTGATCAGTGCATTGCGTAGAGGAGTTGGGAGGTCATGTTGTGGCTGCACAGGACATTGGATAAGCCAGTTTTGGAATATTGCGTGCAATTCTAGTCTCCTCCCTTTTGGAATGATGTTGTGTAAATTGAAAGGGTTCAGAAAAGATTTGCAAAGACGCTGACAGGATTGGAGGATTTGAGCTAAAGAGAGAGGTGAAATGGGCTGGGGATGTTTTCCCTGGAATGTCTGAGGCTGAGGGGTAACCCATATGGAGGTTTATAAAACCATGAGAGGCATGGTTAGGATTAACAGACAAGGTCTTTTCCCTGGGATGGGGTAGTCCAGAACTGGAGGGCCTAGGTTCAGGATGAGTGGGGAAAGATATAAAAGGAACGTAAGGAACAACGTTTTGATGTGGAGGGTGTTGCGTGTATGGAATGACCTGCCTGGTGAAGTGGTGGAGACTGGTACAATTACTGCATTTAAAAGGCATCTGGATGGGTATATGAACAGGAAGGGTTGAGAGGGATTTGTGCCAAGTGCTGGCAAATGTGATGAGATTATGTTAGGATAGGTGGGTGGTGTGGATGAGTTGGAAACCGAAGGCCCTGTTTCTGTGCCGGACATCTCTCTGACTGTAAATGTTTTGCACTGTCCATTTCCAGCCATACACTTCACTGTTTCCCCTGTTTACCTTGGTCAGTTCTCCTCTCAAACACATGTCAATGGCTTTGGTTGTGATTGTTGGGTGTGCTTTATGGTCACTTTAAAAATCCATCATCTCACTGAATTCCACTACACTACAATTTCCCAGAGGATATCTCAGTGGGACATTACTCCTTCCCTCAGCGTCATCACCCAACGGGCGATCTGAGATAGTCACCTCCCTGGCCGTTTCCACAATGTGTTATTTCAAGAAACACTGACACAAACATTCAAAGAGTAGTTCGGAGACCATCCCTTTTGCCGATGTGACTGTCCCAGATTATACAAAGACTGAAGTCTCCCAGAATTATCACAGTGCCTTTGCATTACACAGGAATACATTGGAATGTGTAACAGGGTTGAGCAATGAATTGCTGTCAGGCAGCCTCTAAACTGTTCTCCTGCTTGTGTTTTTGACACGTGACCCAGAATCTGCATTCAGACTGATTCAGCTGCATCATCTGAGGCCAAATGCTTTCGCTGTAATGCCTTTGTTACCCATTACTGTCAGGGTTACCCATCCTGCACTCCCTGACACCCCTCAAGGAGGTGTACAATAAAATATTCATGTTCCACCAATTGTTCACCCTGTCACCACTAAATCTCATTTATCTCTGTGCCCCAGTCCATCCTCCTTATTGCAGAGACTTTGTCCATTCCAAAAAAGAACATCACAATTGACTCTTTCCACAATTTCTTGTCACAGTCCAATTCACTGATGTACAGTTTCAGTTAAACTCTGTCTCTTCCTGTTCCTTTCTGCTTGTCTTCAGCTACATCACCATTTTCTCTTTGGATTTGGAAAGTTCCTTTCACCTGAACCCTGGCCCTGCATCCTCTCTGTCAGTTTAAAGCCCTGTCCATAAGCCTACCGACATGGTTGACCAGGACACTGCTCCCAGCAGTGTTGTGTTTAATTCACTCATGGGATGTTGCTGTCTCTGGCTGGCCAGCATCGCATGCCCACCCCAAGCTGCCCTTGAGCTGAGTGCCTTGCTGGATCATTACAGAGATCAGTTTAGAGTCAACCCCATCGCTCTGGGTCTGGATCATGTGTAGGCCAGACCCGCTGTCTACAATAGATTTCCTTCCTAAAAGGATATTAAGCAGTTAGATGGGTTATACTGGACACCGGCATTAACATCTGGATGAACAGTCGGGTGAGAATAGCACGAGGCCATCACCTGTCCCACTCGTAGGTCAACCGTCACTGAGTACTGATCCCCGTGCACCATGAATCACAACCCTTTCATCATGACCATTGTGTGATCCTGATACCTTCCTGCACTCTGGTGATATCACTCAGTATCTCTCCATGTGGTATCCCTCACTGTGTGGGTCTGATTGCTGCCTCTGTCAGCGTCTCTCACTCTTGCAGCTACTCCAGATCCTGAGCCAACAGAATTCTCCATTCCAGAGAGACGCAGCAGCACAGGCCAGGGATGGAGACAGGGATTTTCCAGATCTCTGTGGACTCAGTGCCATTCTCCATGTGTAACCTTCACTGCATCAGTCTAATTTCCCATTCTGTCTGTTTCTCTTTCTCCTGTAGGTCATCTGGATGTTCCTGTCTCAGCCGAATTCCTAACTCTTGTCTCGTCCATAACCACATCAAAGACGGTTGGTCAGTCAGAGAGACATGAAGAGGGAGGTCTGGAGCCTTCAGTAAATCCTGCAGTCGGTAAGATCACTCACAGTGAAGAGCACAGGGAGGGGTTAGTGACCTTCTGTATTCAGACCTGGAAGACAGGACATAGACACAGAGCTGGGGAAGGAACAGCTACATTCTAGGCTTCATTCACATCATCTTGTGAGGGACCTGCTTTCACCTCTGCTGGACTGGTCCTCCCTGAGACATCTCTCTCTGACTCTCTCTCTCACCCCCTCACTCTCATTCTCTCTTTCTCACCCTCTCTTTCTCTCTCACCCCCTCACTCACTCTCCACCCAAACTCTCTCTCTCTCACCCGACTTCTCTCTCCCCTCCCATCCCTCTCTCTCTCATCCCTCTGTCACTGGATCTCCCTCTATCTCTCCCTATCACGCTCTGCCTCCTCGCTATCTCTCTCTCTTTCTCGCTCGCTCTCTCTCTCTTTGTCCCCTTCTCGTGCGCTCTCTCGCTCTCAAACTCTCTGTCTCATTTCCATCCCCTCCCTCCTGCTCATTTGCACCTTTCTCTCTCTCTTGCCCCCCCTCTCTCTCTCGCTCACACCCCCTCGCACTCTCAACCCATCTCTCTCACCCTGTTTCTCTCCCGCCTCTCACTCTCTTACCCTCTCTCTCTGCCCCTCTCGTGCTCTCTTCCCCCTCTCACCCCCTTTCTCTCACCCTATCGCTTCATTCCCCCTTTCACCCTCTCCCCTTTCTCTCCCTCCTCTCTCTCCCCCTCTCTTTACCCCCTCTCTCACCCCCTTTCTCTCTCCCCCTCTCCCACTCTCTCTCTCACCCTCTCTTTCACCCCTCTCCCTCCCCCTGTCTCTCTCCCCCTCTCTCTTCCGCCTCTCTCTCACCCACTTTCTCTCACCTCCCTCTATCTCCCCCTTCTCCCCCTCTCTCTCTTCCACTCTCTCTCACCCCTCTCTCACACCCCTCTCTCATTCCCCTCCCCACCCCTCTCTCTCCCCCCTCTCTCTCCCCCCTCCCTCTCACCTCTCTCTCACACCCCTCTCTCACCCCTTTCTCACCTCTCCCCATCTCTCCATCACTCCCCAACTCTCCCACTCTCTACACCCCTCTCTCACCCACTCTCACTCCTCCACTCTCTCTCACCCCCTCTCTCTTTCTCACCCGCTCTCTCTTCCACCCCGATCTCTCTCATCGCCCCTCTCACCCTCACCCTCTCACCCCTCACTCTCTTTCCACTCACTCTCTCTTACCCCCTCTCTCATCCCCTCTCTCTCACGCCTCTCTCTCACCTTCTCTCTCACCCTCTCTCAGTCTGTCTCTCTCTCACCCCCCCTTTCTCACCCGCTCTCTCGTCCACTCCGATCTCTCTCACACCCCTCTCTCTCTCACCCCCTCTCTCTCAGCCCTCTCTCTCTCTCAGCCCCCTCTCTGTCCCCAGTCTCTCCCACCCTGATCTCTCTCACACACCCCCTCTCTCACCCCTCTCTCTCACACACACCTCTCTCTCTCCCCCCTTCTCTGTCACCCCCTCTCACTCACCCCCTCTCCCTCAGGCCCTCTCTCTCTCTCACCTCCTCTCTTTCTCAGCCTGTCTCTCTGTCACCCAATGTCTCTTTCTCACCCGCTCTCTCTTCCACCCCTCTTTCTCCCTCACTCCTCTCTCTCTCACCCCCTCTCTCTCACCCACTCTCTCCCTCCCCCCTCTCTCAGCCTGTATCTCTGTCACCCCCTGTCTCTTTCTCACCCGCTCTCACTTCCACCACTCTCTCTACCGCACCCCTCTCTCTCATCCCTCTCTCTCTCTCACCCCTCTCTCTCTTATCCCTCTCTCTAACACAAATCTCTCTCTCTCCCCCTCTCTCACCAGTTCTCTGTCACCCAGTCTCTCTCACCTCCTCTCTCTCAGGCCTTCTCTCTCTAACCCCTCTCTCTCTTTCACCCCTCACTATCTCTCACCTCTCTCTCACCCCTTTTCTCTCACCCCTTCTCTCTCACCCACTCTCTTTCACCCTCTCTCTCTCTCTCAGCCTGTCTCTCTCTCACCCGATCTCTCTCTCACCCCTCTCTCTCACACCCCTCTCTCTCACCCCTCTTTCTCACTCACCCGCTGTCTCTCTCACCCCACTCTCTCTCAGTCCACTCTCTCACCCCTCTCCTTCTCCCACCCCCTCTCTCTCACCACTCTCTCTCTCACACCACTTCTCTCTCACCCTTCTCTCTCTCACTCCTCTCTCTCCCATCCCCATCTCTCGCCCACCCTGTCTCTCTCGAACCACTTTGTCTCTCACACCCTCTCTCTCAAAGCCCCTCTCTCTCACCCCCCTCCCTCTCAACCCCTCTCCATCTCAACCCTCGCTTTCACTCCTTCTCTCTCTCACCCTCTTCTCTCTCTCAACCCATCACTCTCTCTCAACCCGTCACTCTCTCCCCTCTCTCTCTCACCCCATCTCTCACCCCCTCTCTCCCCCTCTTCCCACCCTCTCTCTTTCTCATTCCCTCTCTCTCTCACCCTTCTCTCACACTGCCCCTCTCTCTCAACCCCCTCTCTCTCACTCCCCCCTCTCTCATACCCACTCTCTCTCTCACCCTCTCTCTCTCCCCCTCTCTCTCACCCCGCTCTCTCTCACCACCCCCTCTCTCACCCCCCTCTCTCTCACTACCCCTTTCTCACACCCCTCTCTCTCACTCCCTCTCTCTCTCATCCCCTCTCTCTCACTACCCTTTCTCACACCCCTCTCTCTCACCCCCTCTCTCTCTCACCCCCTCTCTCTCTTACCCCCTCTCTCTCTCACCCCCTCTCTCCCAAACCCCATCTCTCTCACTCCCCCTCTCTCACCCCTCTCTCTCTCTCTCACACCCTCTGCCTCACCACCTCTCTCCCTCACCCTCCTCTCTCAACCCCCCTCTCTCTCATCCCCCTCTCTCAACCCCCATCTCTCAACCCCTCACTTTCTCCCACCTCACTCCTCTCTCTGTCACCCCCTCTCTCTCCCACCCCAATCTCTCTTATTCTTATTCCCCTCTCTCTCACACCCCTCTCTCTCACTCTCTCTCTTTGATCCCCCCTCACCCCTCTCTCTCTCACCTGCTCTCTCTCGCTCTCTCAAACCACCTCTCTCTCTTACCCCCTCTCTCTCAATCCCACACCCTCTCTCCCCCTCTCTCTATCTCCACTCTTTCTCTCCCCTTTGTCTCTCCCCTTTCTCTCACCCCCCTCACATCACCCGCTCTCCCTCTCACCCCTTCTCTCTCTCACCCTCTCATCTCACCCTCTTTCTCACCTCCCTCATCCCCTCTATCTCTCACCTGCTCTCTCTCGCTCTTCCAAACCATATCTCTCTCTCCCCTCTCTCGTTCTCTTTCACCCCTCTCTCTTTCCCATCTCTCATCCCTCTTTCTCACTCACCCGCTGTCACTCTCAGCCCACTCTCTTTCTCACTCCACTCTCTCTCCCACCCCTCCCTCTCTATCTCACCCCCCTCTCTCTCACCACTCTCTCTCTCACCCTTCTCTCTCTCTCTCACACACCTCTCTCTCCCATCCCCATCTCTCTCCCACCCTGTCTCTCTCGAACCCTTTTCTCTCTCACACCCTCTCTCTCAACTCCCCTCTCTCTCACCCCCCTCTCTCTCACTCCCCTCTCTCTCACCCCCCTCTCTCTCACTCCCCTCTCTCTCACCCCCCTCTCTCTCACTCCCATCTCTCTCTCTCATCCCCACTCTGTCTCACCCTCCTCTGTCTCATCCCTGCTCTCTTACCAACCTCTCTCTCACCCCCACTCTCCCTCTCTCCCACTCCCTCTCCCACACCCCCTCTCTCACCCCCCCACACATCCACTCTTTCTCTGACCCCCTCTCTTTCTACCACCTCTCTCTTTCTCAGCCCTCTCTCTCTCCTCCTCTCTCTTTCTCACCCTTCTCTCCCTTTCTCACCCCTCTCTCTCTCACCCACTCTCTCACCTCCTCTCTCTCTCACCCTCTTCTCTCTCATACCCTCTCATCTCACCCTCTCTCTCTCACACCTCCTCATCCCCTCTCTCTCACCCGCTCTCTCACACCATCAAATCCCCCTCTCTCTCACCCCCTCTCTCTCACTCCCTCTCTCTTTCTCAGCCCATCTCTCTCTCTCTTACCCTCTCTCTCGCACTCCCTCCCTCTTTCCCACTCTCTCTCTTTCTCCTCCCCTCTCTCTTTCTCACTCCCTCTCGCTCTCACCCCAATTCACTCTCACCCTCTCTCTCAATCTCTCTCTCTCCCCCACATCTTCTCTCCCACCCCTTCTCTGTCTCACTTCCACTCTTTCTCTGACCCACTCTGTCTCCCCCTTTGTCTCTCCTCCCCTTTCTCTCTCCCCCTTTCTCTCTCACACCCCCTCACATCGTCCTCTCTCTGTCACAACCCTCTCGCTCACTCACCCACTCTCTCTCACCCCACTCTCTCTCTCTCACCCTCTATCTCACCCCCGTCTCTCTCTCTCTCACCCTTTCTCTCATTCCCTCATCCCCTCTCTCTCACTCACCCGCTCTCTCTCTCACCCCATTCTCTCTCTCACTCTCTCTCTCTTACCCTCTCTCTCTCCCCCCTTATCCCTCTCTCTCTCTCACCCTCTCTCTCTCATTCCTCTCTCTCTTTCTCAGGCCCTCTCTCTCATCCCCCTTCTCTATCTCTCTCAACTCCATATCTCACCCCCCTTTCGCCCCTTCACCCGCTCTGTCTCTCACCCCCCTCTCTCTCTCAAACCTCCTCTCTCTCTTAAGCCCTCACCCGCTCTCTCTCACGCCCCCTCTCTCTCTTAGCCTTCTCTTTCTCTCAGTCACTCCTTCTTTCCCACCCTCTCCCAGTCTCTTTCTCATCCCCTCTCTCTCCTTCTCACTCCCTCTCTTACCCCATCTCACTCTCACCGTCTCTCACTCTCACCCTTCTCTCTCTCTCACCCCTCTCTCTCCCATCCCCATCTCTCTCTCTCCCCTTCTTGCTCGAATCCTCTCCCTCTCACCCCTCGCTCTCACCCCCCCTCACACCCCTCGCTCTCAACCCCTACTCTCAATCCCCCTCTCTCTCACCCCTCTCTCTCACCCCTTCTCTTTCTCACCCCTCTTCTCTCTCTCAACCCCTACTCTCAACCCCTCTCCCTCACACCCCTCGCTCTCAACCCCTACTCTCAATCCCCCTCTCTCTCACCCCTCTCTCTCACCCCTTCTCTTTCTCACCCCTCTTCTCGCTCTCAACCCCTACTCTCTACCCCTCTCCCTCTCACCCCTCGCTCTCAACCCCCCACACACCCCTCGCTCTCAACCCCTACTCTCAATCCCCCTCTCTCTCACCCCTCTCTCTCACCCCTCTCTCTCACCCCTTCTCTTTCTCACCCCTCTTCTCTCTCTCAACACCTCTCTCTCAACCCCTCTCACTCTCAAACATGCTCTCTCTCACCCCCTCACCCGCTCTCTCTCACACTGCCTCTCCCTCATACCCTTCTCTCTCTTACTCACTCCCTCTCTCCTACCCTCTCTCTGTCTAGTTTTCATCCCTCTCTCTCTTACTCCATCTCACTCCCATTTCTCTCTATCTCCCCCTCTCTCTCTCTCCCATTTCTCTCTCTCCCCCTCTCTCTCTCCCACCCCCTCTCTCCCACCCCCTCTCTCTCCCACCCCCTCTCTCTCTCCCCCTCTCTCTCTCCCACCCCCTCTCTCCCACCCCCTCTCTCCCACCCCCTCTATCTCCCACCCCCTCTCTCCCACCCCCCTCTCTCTCTCCCACCCCCTCTCTCCCACCCCCTCTCTCCCACCCCCCTCTCCCACCCCCTCTCTGTCTCACCTCCACTCTTTCTCTGACCCACTCTCGATCCCACTTTGTCTGTCCCCCTTTCTCCCTCACCTCACTCACCCCCTCTCTCTCTCTCACCCCACTCTCTCTCTCACCCCACTCTCTCTCCGGCACCTCTCTCTCTTCCACCACCTGTTTCTCACCCTCTCTCTTTGTCTTCCACTCCCTCTCTTTCTCACTCCCTCTCCCTCTCACCCCCTCTCTCTCTCACCCCACTCTCTCTCTCACCCTTCTCTCTCTCTCTCACCCCCTCTCCCATCCCCATTTCTCTCCCACCCCCTCTTCATCTCAACCACTCTTTCTCAAAACCTCTCTCTCGAACCCTCTCTCTCTCACTCCTCGCTCTCACCCCTCTCTCAACCCCTCCCTCAACCCCTCTCTCTCAACCCCTCTCTCTCTCTCACCCGTCTCTCTCCCATCCCCATCTCTCCCCCATCCCGTCTCTCTCGAACCCCTTTCTCTCTCACACCCTCTCTCTCAACCCCCTCTCTTACTCCCCTCTCTCTCAATCCCTCTCACTCTCAAACCCCCTCTCTCTCTCATCCCCTCTCTCTCAACCCCTCTTCTCAACCCCTCTCTCTCAACCCCTCTCTCTCTCACCCTTTCTCTCTCTCACCCTCTCTCTCTCTCAGCCCCCCTCTCCCTCACCCTGCCCTCTTTCATCCCCGCTCTCTCACCACCTCTCTCTCACCCCTACTCCCACACCCCTCACATCCACTCTTTCTCTGACCCCCTCTCTTTCTCCCCTTCTCTCTCTTTCTCAGCCCTCTCTCTCTCTCCCCTTCTCTCTTTCTCACCCTTCTCTCACCCACTCTCTCACCCCCTTCCCTCTCTCTCACCCTCTCTCTCTCACACTCTCTCTCACCCCCTCATCCCCTCTCTCTCTCTCGCCCACTCTCTTTCGCTCTCTCAAACCCCCTCTCTCTCTCACCCTCCCTCTCTATCTTTCTCAGCCCCCCACTCTCTCACCCCCTTTCTCTCTATCAACCCCATATCTCACCCCCTCTCGCCCCTCACCCGCACTGTCTCTCACCCGTCTCTCTCTCTCAAACCTCCTCTCTCTGTTAACCCCTCACCCACTCTCTCTCACACCCCCTCTCTCTTACCTTTCTCTTTCTCTCACTCCCACCCTCTCTCCCAGTCTCTTTCTCACCCCCTCTCTCCTTCTCACTCCCTCTCTTACCCCATCTCACTCTCACCGTCTCTCTCTCTCACCCCTCTCTCTCCCATCCCCATCTCTCTCTCTCTCCCTCTCTCTCGAACCCTCTCCCTCTCACTCCTCGCTCTCACCCCCTTCACACCCCTCGCTCTCACGCCTCCTCTCTCCACCCCTCTCTCTCAACCACTCTCTCTCCCACCCCCCTCTCTCACCCCTTCTCTTTCTCACCCGTCTTCTCTCTCTCAAACCCTCTCTCAACCCCTCTCTCTCTCAAACCTCCGCGCTCTCTTACCCCCTCACCCGCTCTCTCACACCATCTCTCTCTCTCCTATCCTTCTCTCACTCATTCCCTCCCTCTCTCCCACCCTCTCTCTGTCTGTTTCTCATTCCTCTCTCTCTTACCCCATCTCCCTCTCACCGTCTCTCTCCCACCCCTCTCTCTCCCACGCCCTCTCTCCCACCCCTTCTCTGTCTTACCTCCACTCTTTCTCTGACCCACTCTCACTCCCACTTTGTCTCTCCCCCTTTTTCTCACACCCCACTCTCTCACTCACCCGCTCTCTCCCTCACCCCACTCTCTCTCACCCCACTCTCTCTCTCCCACCCCTCTCTCTCTTCCACTTCCCCTCTTTCTCACTCACTCTCCCTCTCACCCTTCTCTCTCTCTCCCTCTCTCTCCCACCCCATTTTTCTCCATTCCCCATCTGTCCCACCCCCTCTCTCTCCCTCTCTCACGAACCCTCTCTCTCTCACACCTCTCTCTCAACCCCCCCTCACATCCCTCGCTCTCACCCCCCCTCACAACCCCTCTCTCCCTCACCCCTCTCTCTCACCCCTTCTCTTTCTCACACCCTCTGTCTCACCCTCTCTCTCACCCCCTCGCTCAACCCCTCTCTCTCACCACCTTCTCTCAACCCTCACCTCTCAACACCCCTCGTTCACTCCCCCTCTCAACCCTTCACACACTCTCTCTCTCTCTCTCTCTGTCACCACCTCTCTCTCCCACCCCAATGTCTCTCACATCCCCTCTCTCACACCTCCCTCTCTCACTCTCTCTCTCACACCCCTCTTCTCTCTCTCAAACCCTCTCTCAACCTCTCTCTCTCAAACCTCCGCGCTCTCTTACCCCCTCACCCGCTCTCTCACACCATCTCTCTCTCCTACCCTTCTCTCTCTCATTCCCTCCCTCTCTCCAACCCTCTCTCTATCTCTTTCTCATCCCCTCTCTCTTTCTGACTCCCTCTCTCTCTCACCCCCTCTCTCACCCCCCTCGTTCTCAACCTCTCTCTCTTCCCCTCTCTCTACCACCCTCTTTCTCACTCCCATCTCCCTCTCTCACACCCTCCGCGCTCTCTCATCCCCCCTCTCTCACCAACTTCTCTCTCTCACCCCCACTCTCTTTCTCATCCCCTCTCTCTTTCTGACTCCCTCTCTCTCACCCCCTCTCTCTCTCACCCCCCTCGTTCTCAACCTCTCTCTCTCTCTTCCCCTCTCTCTACCACCCTCTTTCTCACTCCCATCTCCCTCTCTCACACCCTCCGCTCTCTCTCATCCCCCCTCTCTCACCAATTTCTCTCTCTCACCCCCACTCTCTTTCTCATCCACCTCTCTCTCTCTCAGCCCCCCCCCTCACCGCCCTCTCACCCAGCTCTCTCACACACCTCTCTTTCTCCCATCTCCCTCTCAAAACCCCGCTATCTCCCCCCCCACCTCCCTCACCCCCCTCTCTCACCCCCTCTTCCACCCCATCCTCCACACACTCCCTCACGCACCTCCCCCACTCACCCCCCTCACCCTCCTCTTACACCCCCTCAACCTCCTCTCTCTGTCATCCCTCTCCTTCTCACCACACTAACTCTCTAACCTTCTCTCCCACTCTCTCTTCCCCTCTCTCTCCCCCACCTCTCTCTCTCACCCTTTCTCTCACCTCTCTCTCACACCCTTCTCTCTCACACACTCCCTCTCTCATCCCGTCCCTCTCTCACACCCTCCCACTCTCAAACCCTCCCTCTCTCCCCCTCTCTCTCACCCCCCTCTCTCACTCTCTCTCTCTCACACACACTCACACACACCCTCGCTCCCTCACCCCACCCTCTCTCCCACCTTCTCTCTATCCCTTTCTCATTCCCTCTCTCTCCTTCTGACTCCATCTCTCTAACCCCCTCTCTCTCTCACCCCCCTCATTCTCACCCTCTCTCTCTCTCTTCCCCTCTCTCACACACTCTCTCTCTCACTCCCATCTATCTCTCTCTCTCAATACCCCTCTCTCTCACCCTCCCCTCTCTCTCATCCCCCCTCTCACCAACGTCTCTCTCTCAACCCCACTCTCTCTCTCACCCACCTTTCTTTCAGCACCCCCTCACCACCCTCTCACCCAGCTCTTTCTCACACACCTCTCTCTCTCTCCCATCCCCCTTTCACAGCCCCTCTATCTTCCCCCTCACCTCCCTCATCCCCCTCTCCCACCCCCTCTCCCACCCCCATCCCCCACACATTCCCTCACACACCGCCCCCTCTCACTCCCCTCCCTCTTCCCCCTCCCTCACCCTCCTCTTTCACCCCCTCACTCAACCCACTCTCTCTTTCATCCCTCTCTCTCTCACCACTCTTACTCTCTCCCCCTCTCTCTCCCCTCTCTCTCCACCCTCTCTCTCCCCTTCTCTCTCTCCCCCTCTCTACCCCTCTCACACCCCTCTCTCTCACCCTACCTCTCTCATCTCGTCCCTCTTCCCCCTCCCACTCTCTTCCCTCCTCTCTCACACTCTCCCTATCTCACCCCCTCTCTCTCAGCCCATCTCTCTCTCTCAGCCCCTCCCACTCTCACAGCCCCCCTCTCTCTCACCCCACTCTCTCATCCCACTCTCTCTCCCCCTCTCTATTACACCCTCTCTCTCATACCCTTCACACCTCCCTCTCTCCACCACCTCTCCCCCCTCTCTCCCCCTCTCTCACCCCTCTCTCTCACCCCTCTCTCTCACCCACTCTTTCTCGCTCCCTCTCGCTCTCACCACTCACTATCTCTCTCACCCCCTCTCTCTCACCGCCTCTCTTTCACCGCGTCTCTCAGGCCCTCTTTCTCATGCACCTCTCTCTCATACCCCTTTTCTCACCCAACTAGTTATATCTCTCCCCCTTGCTCTCTCTGACCCCCTCTCTCTCACTCCTCTCTCACCCTCTCTCTCTCTCTCACATCCTCTCTCTCCACCCTGCTCTCTCACTCACACCTCTCTCTCTCTGTCACCCCTCACCCTCTCTCTCACCTCTATCTCTCTCACCCCTTCACTCTATCTTCCCTGCTTACACCCTCTCTCTTACCCGCCTCTCTGTCTCTCTCTCTCACCCCTTTTTCCCCCGCCCTCTCTCTCATCCCCACCTCTCTCTCGCTCTATTACATTCTGTCTCTCGCTCCCTTTTTCTCTCTCTCATTCCCCTTCTCTCTTGTGCTCTGTCTCACACCCCACTCTCTCTCTCTCTCTGTTATACCCCCTCTCTCGCACCCTCTTTCTCTCGTTCGCCCCATTTCTCTCTCTCTCTTTTGCCCCCTTTCTTCCTCCCTCCTCCTTGCTCTCGTTCTGTCTCTCTCTAGCGCCCTACTCTCTCACACACTCTCCCTCACACGCCTCTAACTCTCTCATCCGTTCACTCGTTCTCTCTCTCTGTCTCTGTCTCTCTCTCTCAACCCCTCATTCACTGTCTATCTCTCCCCCTCTCTCACCCCTTTCGCTTTCTCTCTCTCTCGGGTCCCATCTCTCTCATCCCTCTTTCTCTCGCTGTCTCCCTTTCTCTCAATACCTTTCTCTCACCCCCCCTCTCTCCCACTCTCTCTCCCATCCACCTCTCTCTCCCACCCTCACTCTCTTCCATTCCCCCTCTCATTCCCACCCCTCTGTCTCTCACCCCCCCACTAGCTCTCTCTCACCCTCTCTCTCTCAAACCTCCTCTCTCTTACCCTCTCACTCGCACTCTCTCAAACTGCCCCTCTCTCTTACCCCTCTCTCTCTCACCCCCTCCCTCTCTCCCACCCTCTCTCTGTCTCTTTCTCATCCCCCACTCTCCTTCTTACTCCCTCTCTCTCTCACAACCCACCTCACTCTCAACACCTCTCTCACTCACACCTCTCTCACCTCTCTCTCTCTAACCCCTCTCTCTCTCACCCTTCTTTCTCTCACCCCCTCTCTCTCAAACTCTCTCTCTCTCACCCTTCCTCTCACCCTCTCTCTCTCACACCCCTCCTCCTCCTCCTCTCTCTCTCACCCGCTGTCTCTCGCTCTCTCAAACCCCCTCTCTCTCTAAACCCCCCTCTCTCACCCCTCGCTCTCTCTCACCCTTCTCTCTCTTTGTCAGCCCCTCGCTCTCTCACCCCTTCTCTCTCACCCCCTTTCTCTCAGCCGCTTTCTCTCTTACCCCCTCACTCTCGAACTCTCTCTCTCTCTCACCCCTCTCTCTCAACCCCCTCTCTCTCTCCCTCTCTCTCTCCCTCTCTCTCTCAACCACCCTCTCTCTCCACCTCTCTCTCGAACCCTCTCTCTCTCACCCCCCTCACCCACCCCTCTTAACCCCTCTCTCTCTCTCACCCCTCTCTCTCACCCCTTCTCTTTCTCACACCCTCTGTCTCACCCGCTCTCTCTCACCCCCTCTCTCAACCCCTCCCTCTCACCCCCTTCTCTCAACCCTCACCTCTCAACACCCCTCACTCTCCCCCTCGCTCACACCCTCTCTCACACCCTTACCCTCTCTCTCTGTCACCCCCTCTCTCTCCCACCCCAATGTCTCTCACATCCCCTCTGTCTGACCTCCCTCTATCACTCTCTCTCTCACACACACACTCGCACACAGCCTCTCTCCCTCACCCCCTCCCTCTCTCCAACCCTCTCTCTATCTCTTTCTCATCCCCTCTCTCTTTCTGACTCCCTCTCTCTCACCCCCTCTCTCTCTCACCCCCCTCGTTCTCAACCTCTCTCTCTCTTCCCCTCTCTCAACCACCCTCTTTCTCACTCCCATCTCCCTCTCTCACACCCTCTGCTCTCTCTCATCCCCCCTCTCTCACCAAGTTCTCTCTCTCACCCCCACTCTCTTTCTCATCCACCTCTCTCTCTCTCAGCCCCCCTCACCGCCCTCTCACCCAGCTCTCTCACACACCTCTCTTTCTCCCATCTCCCTCTCAAAACCCCGCTATCTCCCCCTCACCTCCCTCACCTCCCTCTCTTACCCCCTCTTCCACCCCATCCCCCACACACTCCCTCACGCACCGCCCCCTCTCATCCCCCCACCCTCCTCTTACACCCCCCTCAACCTCCTCTCTCTGTCACCCCTCTCTCACCACTCTAACTCTCTAACCTTCTCTCCCACTCTCTCTTCCCCTCTCTCTCTCTCCCCCCACCCCTCTCTCTCACCCTCTCTCTCACCTCGCTCTCACACCCTTCTCTCTCACACCCTCCCTCTCTCCCCCTCTCTCCCCCCTCTCTCGCTCCCCGTCTCTCCCCCTCCCTCCCCTCTCACACCCCTCTCTCTCTCACCCTCCCTCTCTCGTCCCGTCCCTCTTTCTCCCCTCCCACTCTCATCCCTCCTCTCTCTCACTCTCCCTATCTCACCCCCTCTCTCTCACCCCCTCTCTCTCTCTATGCCCCTCTTTCTCAGCCCCTCTCTCTCACACTCCCCCTTTCTTTCTCACCTTGTTATATCTCTCCCCCTCGCTCTCTCTCACCCCCTCACTCTCTCTCATCCCACTCTCTCTCCCCCTCTCTATTACACCCTCTCTCACGCCCTTCTAACTCTCTCACCTCTTCACACCCCTCTCTCTGCACCACCTCTCCTCCTCTCTCACCCCTCTCTCACCCCCTCTCTTTCTCACTCCATCTCTCTCACCACTCACTCCCTCTCTCTCCCCACTCACTATCTCTCTCACCCCCTGTCTCTCACCTCCTCTCTCTCTCACGCTCTCTCTCTCTAAGCCCCTCTCTCTCTCTCAGCCCTCTCTCTCACACACCCCCTTTCTTTCTCACCTTGTTATATCTCTCCCCCTCGCTGTCTCTCACCCTCTCTCTCTCACCCCTTTCTCTCTGTCACCGCTCACCCTCTCTGCCCGTTACACCCTCTCCCTCACCCCCCTCTCTCTCTCTCACACACCCCTTCACCCTCTCTCCCCAGCTCACACCCTCTCTCTCTTATCCACCTCTCTGTCTCTCTCTCTCTCCCCTCTCTCTCTCTCACCCCTCTCTCCCCTGCCCTCTCTCTTATCCCGCCCTCTCTCTCGCTCTATTGCCTTCTGTCTCTCGCTCCCTTTTTCTCTCTCTCATTCCCTTTCCCTCTCGCACTCTGTCTCACACCCCGCTCTCTCTCTCTCTCTGTATACTCCCTCTCTCGCTCCCTTTTTCTCTCGTTTGCCCCATTTCTCTCTCTCTCTTTTGACCCCTTTCTTCCTCCCTCCTCCTTGCTCTCGTTCTGTCTCTCTCTCTACCGCCCACTCTCTCACCCCATCTCCCTCACACCCCTCTAACTCTTTCATCCGTTCACTCGTTCTCTCTCTCTCTCTCAACCCGTCATTCACTGTCTATCTCACCACCTCTCTCACTACTTTTGCTCTCTCTCTCGCGTCCCATCTCTCTCATCCCTCTTTCTCTTGTTGTCCCCCTTTCTCTCTCAATCCCTTCTCTATCTCTCCCCTTTCTCTCACCCCCCCACTCTCTCTCCCACCCACCTCTCTCTCCCACCCCCCACTCTCTTCCATTCCCCCTCTCTTTCCCACCCCTCTGTCTCTCACCCCCTCACTCGCTCTCTCTCTCCCTCTCTCTCTCAAACCTCCTCTCTCTTACCCTCTCACTCGCACTCTCTCTCACACCCCCCTCTCTCTTACCCCTCTCTCTCACCCATCTCTGTCTCTCTCCAACCCCCTCTGTCTCACTCCCCTTCTCTCTCACTCCCCCACTCTCTAACAACATGATCTCTCTCAGACCCCCTCTCTCTGTCACCCTCCACTTACCCCTCCCCCCTCTCTCCTCACTCTCTCTCCCCACTCCCCCTCTCACCTCTCTCTCTCACCCCCTCTCACTCAGCTCTCTCTCCCAAACCCTCTCTCTCCCATCCCTCCCACCCCCTCTATCACAAACGCTCTCTCTCAGCCCCTCTCTCTCACCCCCTCTCTCACCCCACCTCTCTCACACACCCTCTCTCTCACTTCCACTCTCTCACTCCCTCTCTCTCGCCCCCTCTGTCTCAACACATCTCTGTCACGACCTCTCCTCCACTCTCTCCCCATCACTCCCCCCTCTCCCCATCTCTCTCATCTCTCCCCCCTCTCTTCCCCTCTCTCTCCCCCTTCCCCCTCTCTCTCCCCCTCTGCCCCTTCTCTCTCTCCCCTTCTCTCCCCACTCTCTCTTCTCTCTTGCCATCTCTCTCCCCCTTCCCCCCTCTCTCCCCTCTCTCCCCCTCTCTCACCCCTCCCTCTCCCCTTCTCACTGCCCCCACTCCCACCCCCTCTCCCTCCCCCTCCCTCACCCCCCTCGCTCCCCTCGCTTGCCCCCCTCAATCTCTCGCATCCTCTCTCACTTTTCGTCTTGCTCTCTTCCTCTCTCTCTCTCCCCCTCTTTCTCTTCCCCCTCTTTCACCCCCCTCTTTCTCTCTCAACCCCTCTCTCTATCACCCCTCTTTCTCGCACTCTCTCTGTCTCTCACCCCTCTCTCTCTCCCCCTCTCTCTCTCTGTCAACCCCTCTCTCTCCCACCCCAATCTCTTTCGCATCCCCCTCTCTCAAACGCACTCTCACACGCCCTCGCTCTCTCATCCCCCTCACTCTCTCCCACCCCTCTCTGTCCCTCACTCCCCTCTCTCTCACCCCTCTCTCTCTCTCAGACCCCTCTTTCTCTCTCAACCTCTTTCTCTCTCACACCCTTCTCACTCGCACTCCCCCTCTCTCTCTCACCCCCCTCTGTCTCACCCCCTCTCACCCAGCTCTCTCTCTCACCCCCTCTCTCTCCTACCCCCTCTCTCTTCCACGCTCTCTCTCTCTCAACCCTCTCACTCACCCCTCTCTCTCACCCCCAGACCCCTCCCTCTCATCCCATTGTCTCTCTCTCAACCCCACTATCTCTCACCCCCTCTGTCTCTCACCCCTCTCTCTCACTCCCTCTCTCTCACTCCCTCTCTCTCATTCCCTCTCTCTCACCACCATCTCTCTCAACCACCCTCACTCTCTCATCCGCTCACTCTCTCACACCCTCACACACACCCCCTCTGTCTCTCAACCCTCTCTCTCTCACCCCTCTCTCTCAACCCCTCTCTCTCAATCCCTCTCTCTCTCACCCCCTCACCCTCTCTCACACACGTTCTCTCTTACCCCTCACTCTCTCTCTCTCTAACCCCTCCCCCCACCCCTCTCGCTCACCCCCTCTCTCTCTCTCGCCTATTCTCTCTCTCACACCATCTCCTTCTCACTCCACTCTCTCTTACCCCCCACCCCACTTTCTTTCTCTCAATCACACCCTGTCTCTCCCCCCTCTCACCCATTCTCTCTTTCTCACTCACTCTCTCTTTCTCACTTACACTCTCTCTCTGTATTCACTCTCTGTCTTTCTCACTCCCTCTCTCTCTCACCCCCTTTCTCTCAAAACCACTCTCTCTCTCCCCCTCTCTCTCTCCCCTCTCTCTACCCCCTCTCTTGCCCCCACTCTCTACCCCCTCTCTTCCCTGTCTCTCACACCCCCTCTCGCTCACTCCCATCTCACTCTCTCACCCCACTGTCACTCTCACCCCTCTCTCTCTCTCTCCCCCTTCCCCTCTGTCTCAAACCCCTTCTCTCTCACACACCCCGCTTTCTTACCGCCTCTCTCGCACTTCCTCTATCTCACCCCCTCTCTCTCACCCCCTCTCTCTCAACACCTCTCTCTCTCCCCCCCTCTCTCTCCCCTCTCTCTACCCCCTCTCTTGCCCCCACTCTCTACCCCCTCTCTCCCCTGTCTCTCACACCCCCTCTCTCTACTCCCATCTCACTCTCTCACCCCACTGTCACTCTCACCCCTCTCTCTCTCTCCCCCTGCCCCTCTGTTTCAAACCCCTTCTCTCTCTCACATCCCGCTTTCTCACCGCCTCTCTCGCACTTCATCTATCTCACCCCCTCTCTCTCAACACCTCTCTCTCATCCCCTCTCTCTCCCTCCTCTCTCTACCCCTCTCTCTCCCCGCTCTCCCCCTCTCTCTCCCTCCTCTCTCTACCCCCTCTCTCTCCCCTTCTCTCTCACCCTTCTGCCCCCTCTCTCTGCACCATCTCTCTGCCCCCAATCCTGCCCTTTTCCCCCTCCCTCGCCCCCTCTCTCCGCTCCGCTCTCCCCTCCTCTCTCGCCCCCTCTCTTGCACCACTCTCTCACCCCCCTCTCTCACTCTCTCTCGCGTCCTCTCTCTCTCTCACTCTTCCGCTCGCTCTCTTCCTCTTGCTCTTTCTCTCTCACTCTCTCACCCTCTTCTCACGCTCTCTCTCTCCCTGCCTCTCTCCCTCTCTCTTGCCTCCCTCTCTCTTATCCCACGGTCTCTCTCGCTCGCTCTCTGTCCCTCGTGCTCTCTCTCTCTCTGTCGCTCATGCTCTCTCTGTCTGTCTCACTCTCTCTCTCTCTCTCTCTCTCAGTCCACACTACCTCTCTCACCTCTTCTCTCTCACTCTTGCTCTATCTCTCTCTCTGTCTGTCACTCTCTCTCTCCGTCTTTCTCTCTCTCAGTCCTCCCCCTCACCTCCTCTCTCTCAACTCATCTTTCTCAACCCCTCTCTCTCCCCCTCTCTCAAACCTTCTCTCTCTCACACACACCTCCTCTTTCCCCCGTCTCTCTCTCAACCCCTCTCTCTCTCAACCGTTCTCTCTCACCCCTCTCACTTAACCCTCCTTCTCACCCCCTTCTCTCTCTCTGACCCCCTTCTTGCTCTCAAACCCTCACTCTCTCACCGTCTTTCACCACTCCTCTCTCTCTCACACTCTTTCTCTCTTAACCCGCGCTCTCTCTCTAACTCCTCCCCCCTCACCCCCATGGCTCACCCCGCTCTCTCTTTCCCTCTCTCTCTCACCCCTCTCTTTCTCTCTCAACCCCTCTCTCTCACCACTCTCTCTCACACCCTCTCTCTCACCCGTCTCTCTCTCACCCCTCTCTTTCTCTATCAACCCCTCTCTTTCACCCCTCTTTCTCCCACTCCCTCTCTCTCTCACTCTCCTCACCACCCCCTCTCTCAACACCCCTCAATCTCTCATCCCCTCAGTCTGTCTCCCCCTCAGTCTCTCACCCCCTCTCTCTCAATCCCTCTCTCTCTCACGTCCATCTCTCTCTCACCCGCCTCTCTCTCCCCTCTCTCTCCATCACCCCTCTCTCTCCCACCCCAATCTCTTTCACATCACCCACTCTCTCGCTCCCTCTCTCTTACCCCCTCCCTCACTCACCCCTCTCTCTCTCCCACCCCCTCTCTGTCACTCACTCCCACCTCTCCATCACACTGCCCTCTCAGCCAGCTCTCTCTCTCACCCCCTCTCTCTCCCACCTCCCTCTCTCTAAACCCTTTCTCTCCCTCACCCCTCTCGCTCCCACCACCAACCCTCTCTCTCAATCCCCCTCGCTCTCTCACCCCACTCTCTCAACCCCTCTCTCACTCCCTCTCTCTCTCTCTTAGCCTTCTCTCACATCCCCTCTCTCTCACCACAGTCTCTCTCTCTTTGTCCCCCCCTTGTCTCGCACCCCTCCTCTCTCAACCCCCTCTCATCCCCCCCTCTGTCTCACCCCCTCTCTCTCACCCGCTCTCTTTCTCACTCATGCTCGCTATATATCACTTACACTCTCTCTCTTTTTCACTCACTCTCTCTCTTTCTCACGCCCTCTCTCTCACCCCCTCTCTCTCAAACCCCCTCTCTCTCTCCCCTCTCTCACTTCTCTCTCCCCTCTCTCCTGCCCTCTCTCTCTCCCCTCTCTCTACCCCCTCTCTTGTCCCCAATCTCTACCCCCTCTCTTCCCTGTCTCTCAAACCCCCCTCTCTGACTCCCATCTCACTCTCTCACCCCACTCTCACTCTCTCAACTCACTCTCTTTCTCACCCCACGTCTCTCTCTCTCCCACCCCCTCTGTCTCACACCCCTTCTCTCTCTCTCTCACACCTCTCTTCCTCACCCCTCTCCCTCACTTCCTCTCTCTCACCCCCTCTCCCTCAACACCTCTCTCTCAAACCCTCTCTCCCCCCTCTCTCTCTCCCCCCCTCTCTCCCTCGTCTCTCTCCTCCTCTCTCTCCAGTTCACTCTCACCTTTCTCTCCCCCTCTCTGCCCCCTCTCTCCTCCCTCTCTGTGCTGTCTCTCTGCCCCCAATCCCACCCACTCACCCTCCCTCGCCCCCTGTCTCCCCTCCTCTCTCCCCTCCTCTCTCAGCCCCCTCTCTCGCACCTCTCTCTTACACCCCTCTCTCTCGCATCCTCTCTCTGTCACTCTTCCGCTCTCTCTCTTCCTCTTGCGGTCTCTCTCACTCTCTCACCCTCTTCTCACGCTCTCTCTCTCTCTCCCTGCCTCTTTCACTCTCTCTTGTCACCCTCTCGCTCTCATCTCATGGTCTGTCTCACTCGCGCTCACTCTCGCTCGTGCTCTCTCTCTCTCTGTCGCTCATGCTCTCTCTGTCTGTCTCACTCTCTCTCTCTCTCAGTCCAACCTACCACTCTCACCTCTTCTCTCTCAGTCTTGCTCTATCTCTCTCTCTCTGTCTGTCGCTCTCTCTCTCTCCCTCTCACTGTCCTCCCCCTCACCTCCTCTCTCTTTCAGCCCATCTTTCTCAACCCTTCTCTCTCCCCTCTCTCTCTAACCCCTCTCTCTCTCACACCCCCTCTCTCTCTCACCACCCCCTCTCAACCCCTGTCTCTCTCTCTCACATCCATCCCTCTCTCACACCCTCTGTCTCTCCCCTCTCTCTCCGTCACCCCTCTCTCTCCCACCCTAATCTCTTTCACATCCCCTCTCTCACACACACTCTCACACATACTCTCACACACCCTCGCTCTCTCAGCCCCTCCCTCTCTCCCACCAACTCTCTGCCTCTTTCTCATCCCCTTTCTCTCCTTCTCGCTCCCTCTCTCATCCCCTCTCTCTATCACCCCTCTCTCTCGCACCCCTTCTCTGTCACTCACTCCCACCTCTCCCTCTCACTACCCTCTCACCCAGCTCTCTCCCCCCCTCTCTCTCCCACACCCCCTCTCTTCCACCGTCTCTCTCTCTCACCCCCCTCTCTCTCACTCCCCTCTCTCTCACCCTCCTTCTCTCTCTCACCCCTTCTCTCTTTCAACCTTCTCTCTCAACCACTCTCTATCACCCCTCCGTCTCTCACCCCTCTCTCTTACACTCTCTCTCTCTTACTCTCTCTCTCGTAGCCCTCTCTTACACCCCCTCTCACTCCCATCTCACTCTCTCTCTCACCACAGTCTCTCTCTCTGTCCCAACCCCTCTGTCTCTCACCCCTTCTCTCTCACCCCCCTCTCACCCCACCCCCCTCTCTCACCCCCTCTCACCCGCTCTCTCTTTCTCACCCCCTCTCTCTCTCACCCCCGCTCTCTCAACTCCTTTTTCTCTCCCACTCTTTCCCTCCCCTCTCTCTACCCTCTCTCTTGCCCACCACTCTTTACCCCCTCTCTCCCCCTGTCTCTCACACCCCCTCTCTCACACCCCACTCTCACTCTCTCACCCCACTCTCTCTCTCTCAGCCATCGTCTCTCTCTCTCTCCCACCCCCTCTGTCTCTCACGCATTCTCTCTTACACCCCTTCTCTCACTCACACCCCTGTTTCTCACCCCCCTCTCTCACCCTCTCGCTCTTCGGCTCTCTCATACTCCCTCTCTCCCCCATCTCCTTCACTCTCTCCCCCTCTCCTCCCCATCTCACTCCCCCACTCTCCCCCTCCTTTCCCCCTCTCTCTTCCCTATCTGTCTCCCCCCTCTCTGTGCCGTCTCTCTGCCCCAATCCCGCCCCTCTCCCTCCCGCTCCCTCGCCCCCTCTCTCCCCTCCTCTCTCGCCTGCCTCTCTCGCACCACTCTCTCACCCCCTCTCTCTCTCGCGCATCCTCTCTCTCTCACTCTTCCACTCGCTCTCTTCCTCGTGCTCTCTCTCTCTCACTCTCTCACCCTCTTCTCACGCTCTCTCTCTCTCCCTGCCTCTCTCCCTTCCTCTTGCCTTCCTCCCTCTCTTATCTCACGCTCTCTCGCTCACTCTCTCTCGCTCGTGCTCGCTCTCTCTCTCTGTTGCTCATGCTCTTTCTGTCTGTCTCTTTCCCTCCATCTCTCTCAGTCCACCCGACCTCTCACACCTCTTCTCTCTCACTCTTGCTCTATATCTCTCTCTGTCTGTCGCTCTATCTCCGTCTCTCTCTCTTAGTCCTCCCCCTCACCTCCTCTCTGTTTCAACCCATCTTTCTCAACCCCTCTCTCTCTCATCCTCTCTCCCCCCTCTAATTCAAACCCTTTCTCTCGTCAACTCTCTCTCACCCCTCTCTCTCTCACCCCCGTCTCTCTCACTCCCCTCTCTCTCACCTTCCTTCTCTCTCTCACACCCCTTCTCTCTCTCAACCCCCCTCTCTCACCCCTCTCTCTCTCACCCCCCTCTCTCTCACATCCATCTCTCTCTCACCTCCTCTTTCTCTCTCCTTTCTCTCTCCATCACCCCTCTCTCCCCCACCCCAATCTCTTTCACATCACCCTCTCTCTCACACACACTCTTACACATCCTCGCTCTCTCACCCCCTCCCTCTCTCCCACCATCTCTCTGCCTCTTTCTCTTCCCTTCTCTCTCCTTCTCGCTCCCTCTCTCTCACCCCCCTCTCTCAACCCCTCTCTCAACCCCTCTGTCTCATTCCTCGCTCTTTCACCTCGATCTCTCACACTCCATCTCTCTCACTCCCTCTCTCTCTTAGCCCTCTCTCACACCCCCGTCACTCCCATCTCACTCTCTCACCTCTCTCTCTCACCACAGTCTCTCTCTCTCTCAGTCCCACTCCCTCTGTTTCACACGCCTTCTCTCTCATACCCCGCTCACCCCACCCCCCTCTCTCACCCCCTCTCTCTCACCCACTCTCTCTTTCTCATTCACGCTCTCTCTTTCTCACTTACACTCTCTCTCTTTTTCATTCACTCTCTCTTTCTCACCCCCTCTTTCTCACCCCCTCTCTCTCAACTCCTCTCTCTCCCACTCTCTCCCTCCCCTCCCTCTCTTGCACCCCACTCTTTACTCCCTCTCTCTCCCTGTGTCTCACACCCCCACTCTCTCACCCCACTCTCTCTCTCACTTAACCGTCATCTCTCTCTCTCTCCCACCCCCTCTGTCTCACACCCCTTATCTCTCACACCCCTTCTCTCTCCCACACCCCTGTTTCTCACCCCCTTTCTCACAACCCTCTCTCTCAACAAATCTCTCTCACCAACTCTCTCTCACCCCCCTCTCTCCCCCTCTCCCTACCCCTCTCTCCCCCTCTCTCTCACCCCCTCTCTCCCCATCTCCTTCACTCTCTTTCACATCCCCGTCTCTCTCACACCCACTGTCTCTCACCCCCTCTCTCTCTCACACCCCCTTCTATCTCACACCCCCTCCCTTCCACCTTCTCACCCTCTCACCCCTCTCTCTCTCACCCCTCTCTCTCTCACACCCCAGTCTCTCCCACCTCCCTCTCACTCAATCCTCTCTCTCTCATCCCTCTCTCTCTCTCACCCCTCGCTCTCTCACCCCGCTCTCTCACACTCCCTGTCTCTCACTCCCTCTCTCTCTTAGCCCTATCTCACATCCCCTCTAACTCCCATCTCACTCTCTCACCCTCTCTCTCTCACCACAGTTTCTCTCTCTCTGTCCAACCCCCTCTGTCTCTCACCCCCTCTCACCCCACACCCCTCTCTCACCCCCTCTCTCTCACCTGCTCTCTCTTTCTCACTCACACTCTCTCTTTCTCAACACTCTCTCTCTTTTTCTCTCACTCTCTCTCTTTTTCTCTCACTCTCTCTCTTTCACCCCCTCACCCACCCTTCTCTCTCAACACCTCTCTCTCTCCCACTCTCTCTTTTTCACATTCTCTCTCTTTCTCACCCACTCTCTCTCACCCCCTCTCTCTCACCCCCTCTCTCTCCCACACTCTCTCCCTTCTCTCTCTCCCCTCTCTCTACCCCCTCTCTTGACCCCAGTCTCTACACCCTCTCTCCCCCTGTTTTTCACACCCTCTTTCTATCACTCCCATCTCACTCTCTCACCCCACTCTCTCTCTCTTAGCCGACATCTCCCTCTCTCTCCCACTCCCTCTGTCTCACACCCCTTCTCTCTCACACCCCTTCTCTCTCTCACACCCCTGTTTCTCACCCGCTCTTTCTGACTTCCTCTCTCTCACACCCTCTCTCTCAACAACTCTCTCTCACCCCCTCTCTCCCCCTCTCTCTCCCTCTCCCCATCTCCTCCATTCTCTCCTCCTCTTCTCCCCATCTCTCTCCCCATCTCTACCCCTCTCTCTCCCCCCTCTCTCACCCTTCCCTCCCCCTCTCTCTTCCCCATCTCTCTCCCCCCTCTCTGCGCCCTCTCTCTCTGCCCCCAATCCTGCCCCCTCTCACTCCCTCTGCCCCCTCTCCCGCTCTCTCCCCTCCTCTCTCCCCTCCTTTCTCGGCCCCCTCTCTCACACCACTCTCTCAACCCCTCACTCTCTCTCACCCCCTTCTCTCTCTCTCAACCCCTCCCTCTCGACCCCGCTCTCTCTCACCCCTCTCTCTCACCCTCCACCCTCTCGCTCAACCCCCCTCACTCTCTCATCCCCTCACTCTCTCACCCCCTCACCAATCCCTCTCTCTCCCTTCCCCTCTCTCTCTCACCCCTCTCTTTCTCTCTCAACCCCCCTCTCTCTCATCACTCTCTCTCACACTCTCTCTCACCCCTCTCTTTCTCTCTCAACCCCTCTCTGTCAAGCCTCTCTCTCTCACACCCCTCTCTCTCACCACCTGCTCTCTCAACCCCCCTCAATATCTCATCCCCTCACTCTCTCACCCCCTCAGTCTCTTCCCTTCTCTCTCAACCCCTCGCTCTCTCTCACATCCATCTCTCTCTCTCACCCTCCCTCTCTCTCCCCCTCTCTCTCCCCCACCTCCTCGCTGTCACTCACTCCCACCTCTCCCTCTCACCGACCTCTCACCCAGCTCTCTCTCTCTCTCATTCCCTCTCTCCCACCACCCCTCTCTTCCACCCTGTCACTCTCTCACCCCTTCTTCTCTCTCACCGCTCTCTCCCACCCCTCTCTCTCAACCTTCTCTCTCTCTCATCCCTCTCTCTCTCACCCCCACCCTCCCTCTCTCTCAACCCACCTCTCTCTCTCACCCCCTCTCTCTCTCAACCTCTCTCTCACCCTTCACTCTCACACCCCTCTCTCTCACACTCCCTCTCTCTCACTGCCTCTCTCTCTTTCACCACCCCTTCTCTCAAACCCCCTCACTCTCTCAGCCCCTCACTCTCTCACACCCTCAGTCTCTCACGCCCTCACTCTCACCCCTCTCTCTCATCGCCTCTCACACCCTTTCTCTCTTACCCCGCGCTCTCTCTCTAACTCCTCCCCCTCTCACCCCTCTCGCTCACCCCTCTCGCTCACCCCACTCTCTCTCACACACTCTCCTTCTCACTCCACTCTCCCTATTCCCCCTTCCCACTTTCACTCTCTCCATCACCCATTATCTCTCATCCCCGTCTCACTCCCACCCCCCCTCTCTCTCAAACTCCTCTCTCTCACCAGCTCTCTCTTTCTCACTCACGCTCTTTCTGTCTCACTTACACTCTCTCTGTTTCACTCACTCTCCCTCTTTCTCACCCCTCTCTCTCTCTTACCTTCTCTTTCTCTCTCTCTCACCCTCTCTGTCTCCCATGTCACTCTCTCACCACACTGTCTCTCTCTCTCTCTCTGTCCCACCCCCTCTGTCTCTCACCCCTTCTCTCTCACACCCCTCTCACCCCCAACCCCTCTCTCACCCTCCTCTCTCTCACCCACGCTCTCTTTCTCACTCACTCTCTCTCTTTCTCACCCTCGCTCTCTCACGCCTATCTCTCTCCTCCCCTCTCTCTCTCCCACTCTCTCCCTGTCGCTCCCCCACTCTCTCCCCAAACTCTCACTCCCTCTCTACACCCTTTCTCTCCCCTCTCTCTCCCCTTCCCTCTCCCCGTCTCTCTCTCCCCCTCTCTTTCACCCCTCTCTCCCCTTCTCTCTCCCCCTTCTCCTCCCCTCTCTCTCCCCCCTCTATTTCCTTGTCTCTCCCACCCTCTCCCCAAAATCTCACTCCCACTCTACACCCGTTCTCTCCCCTCTCTCTCACCCTCTCTCTCCCCCTCTCTCCCCCACTCTCTCTACCCTCTCTCCCCCTCTTTCTTTCCCCTCTCTCTCCCCTCTCTCTCCCCCTCTCTCTCCCCCACTCTCTCTGCCCTCTCTCTCTGCCATCTCGCTTGCCCCCTTCCCGCTCCCTCCCCCTCTCCATCCCCCTCTTGCCTCCCGCCCCCCCCCCCCCCACCGCCCCTCTTTCTCTCTCACTTTGTCTCTTTGTCTCCCGGACTCTCTTGCTCTCTCAGCTCTCCCTCCCTTTCTTGCTGCCTCTGTCTGTGTCTTTTGCCCCTCTCTCCCTCTCTCTCATCCCTCTATCTCTCTCTCGCCCCCTCTATCTCTCTCACACCGTCTGTCTCTCTGTCTCTCTCAGCTCTCTCAGCTCTCTCAGCTCTCCCTCCCTTTCTCACTGCCTCTGTCTCGCTCTTGTGCCCTCTCTCTCTCTCATCCCTCTGTCCCTCGCTCGCATCCTCTCTCTCTTGTTCTTCCTCTCTCTCTCTCCCGCTCTATCTCTATCCCTCTCTTTGCCCCCTCTCTCTCTCTCACTCTTCCTCTCGCTCTCTTCATCTCGCTCGCGCTTTCTCACCCTCTCACCCTCCCTTACGCTCTCACGGTCTCTCTCTCCCTCCTTCTCTCCCTCTCTCTTGCCTCCCTCTCTGTCTCATCTCACTCTCTCTCTTGCTCGCTCTCTCTCATTCGTGCTCTCTCTCTATTGCTTGTGCTCTGTCTGTCTGTCTGTGTCTCTGTCTCCCTCTCTCTGCCCTCCCTCCCTCTTTCAACTCTTCTCTCTCACTCTTGCTCTTCTCTCTCTCTGTCTGTCTGTTGCTCTCTCTCTCCGTCTCTCTCTCTCTCTCTCTCAGTCCTCCCCCCCCCCAGCTCCTCTCTCTCTTGCACCCCTCTCTCTCATTACTCTGTCTCTCGCTTGTCCCCATCTCTCTCTCTCTGTCCTCCTCTCTCTCGCTCTCCCCGTCTCTCTTTCACTCGCTTGGTCTCCCTCGCTCGCTTGTGCTCTCTCTCTATCCCTCTCTCTATTCCCCCTCGCAGTTTCTGTCCCTCTCTCTCCCCCTCTCTCCTCTTTCACTCTCTCTCTCACTCCTCTCTCTCCCCTTTCTCTCTCTGTCGCACCTCTCTCGCCCCTCTGTCGTCCCTCTCTTGCTCTCTCTCACTCATTCTCTCCCTCTCTCCCTCACCCTCTCTTCCATATACACTCTCCCTCTCTCCCACCCTTGCTTTGTCCTTTCTCTTGCTCTCTCACTCTCACCTCTCTCCCTCTCTGTCTCGTTTTCTCTCTCTCTCTTTTTCACTCTTTCTTACCCTTGTCTCACCCCACTCTCAGTCACTCTCTCCCTCTCTCTCTCTATCCCTCCCTCTATCACCCGCCTCTCTCTCCTCTCTCAATCTGTCTCGCTCTTGTCTTTCTCCCATCAGTTTCGCTCTCTCTCTCGCCCCTCTCTCTTGCTTCTCTCTCTTGCCTCTCTCTTTCTCTCTCGCCACCTCTCTCCCCCGTTCGCTCTTGCCTCATCGCTCTCGCACCCTCTCTTCATCTCTCACCCCTCTGTCTCGGTCTGTCTTTGTCTCTCTCGGCCTTCCCTCCGTCTCTTGCGACCTCTCTCTCTTTCGCCCCTCTCTCAACTCTCTACCTCTCACTTGGCCCGTCTCTCTATCTTGCTCTCCCTTCTCTCACTCTCTCTCTCTCACACAACCTCTCTCTCTCACTCTCCCACCTCTCTTTCTCTGCAGTCCTCTCTCTCTCTCTCTCTATCCCGCCCCTTCTCTCTCTCTCTCTCTCTCTCTCTCTCTGTCTCAACCATCTCTCTTGCTCGCTCACTGTCTCTCTTTCTCTCTCTCTGTCAGACACTCTCTCTCGTATCTGTCCCCTCTCTCCCTCTCTCTATCCCCCTCCCTCTCTCTCAGTCTTCCCCCTTGCTCCCCCATCTCTCTCGTAAACTCTCTCCCTCATTCGATCTCTCATACCCTCTCAATCACGCTCTTGCACCCTTTTCTCTCTCATCTCTCTCCCTGTCGCCTTCTCTCGCCCTCCCCTCTCTCTCTCCCTGTCGCTCTCTCTTGCCCTCCCCTCTCTCTCGCACTCCCATCTCTCTCTCGCCCTCCCCTCTCTCTCACCCCCTCTCTCGTTCACCCCTCTGTCTCGCCCTCCCCTCTCTCATCCTCCACGCTCTCACACTCCGCTCTCTCGCACTCCGCACTCTCAATCTCCCCTCTCTCTTTCACCCTCCCCTCTCGCTCACCCTCCCCTCTCTCTTTCACCCTCCCCTCTCGCTCACCCTCCCCTCTCTCTTTCACCCTCCCCTCTCTCTCACCCTCCCCTCTCTCTTTCACCCTCCCCTCTCGCTCACCCTCCCCTCTCTCTTTCACCCTCCCCTCTCTCCCACCCTCCCCTCTCTCTCTCGCCCTCCCCTCTCTCTCGCCTTCCCCTCTCTCTCGCCCTCCAATCTCTCTCCCTCCCCTGTCACTCTCCCTCCACTCTCATTCTACCTCCCCTCTCTCTCCCTGCCCTCT
Source organism: Chiloscyllium punctatum (assembly GCF_047496795.1). NCBI lineage: Eukaryota > Metazoa > Chordata > Chondrichthyes > Orectolobiformes > Hemiscylliidae > Chiloscyllium > Chiloscyllium punctatum. The sequence continues at coordinate 13,077,879 of NC_092788.1, forward strand.
TTCGCCCTCCCCTCTCTATTCACTCCCATCTCTCTCGCCCGCCCCTCTCTCGCCCTCCCTTCTCACTCTCCATCCCCCTCTCTTCCCCTCCCCCTCTCTCTCCCTCCCTCTCTCTCACCCTCCCATCTCTCGCCCTCCCCTCTCCCACCCTCCCCTCTCTCTCACCCTCCCCTCGCTCTGGCCCTCCCCTCTAACTCTCCCTCCCCTCTCACTCTCCCTCCCCTCTCACTCTCCCTCCTCTCTCTCTCCCTCCCGTCTCCCTCCCTCCCTTCTCTCATTCTCCCCTCTCACTATCCCTCCCGTGTCACTCGCCCTCCCCCCTCACTCACCCTCCCTCTCTCTCACTCTCCCCTCTCTTTCAACTGCCTCTCTCGCTCACCTCTCTCTCTCTCGCCCTCCCCTTTCTCGCCCTCCCCTCTCTCACCCTCCCCTCGCTCTGGCCCTCCCCTCTCACTCTCCCTTCCCTCTCACTCTACCTCCTCTCTCTCTCCCTCCCGTCTCCCTCCCTCCCTTCTCTCACTCTCCCCTCTCACTATCCCTCCCGTGTCACTCGCCCTCCCCTCTCATTCTCCCTCCCCTCTCACTCTCCCTCCCATCGCTCCTGCCCTCCCCTCTCTCTCGCCCTCCCCTCTCTCACCCTCCCCTCACTCTTCCTCCCCTCTCTCTCCCTCCCGTCTCCATCCCTCCCCTCTCTCCCTCCCCTCTCACTCTCCCTACCCTCTCTCTCACCCTCCCCTCTCTTTCAACCCCCTCTCTCGCTCACCTCTCTCTCACTCGCCCTCCCTTCTCTCCCCCTCCCATCTCTTGCCCTTCCCTCTCTAGCCCTCCCCTCCACTCACTCTCCCTCCCCTCTCACTCTCCTTCCCCTCTCACTGTCCCTCCCCCTTACTCTCCCTCCCCTTGCTCTCGCCCTCCCCTCTCACTCTCCCTCCCCTCTCACTCTCCCTTCCCCTTACTCTCCCTCCCCTTACTCTCTCTCCCTCCCCTCTCACTCTCCTTCCCCTCTCAGTGTCCCTCCCCTCTCTCGCTCTCCCCTTGCTCGCGCCCTCCCCTCTTACTTTCCCTCCCCTCTCACTCTCCCTACCCTCTCTCTTACCCTCTCACTCTCCCTCCCCTCTCTCGCCCTCCCCTCTCTCTCGCCCTCCCCTCTCACTCTTCCTCCCCTCTCACTCTCCTTCCCCTCACACTCTCCCTCCCCTCTCTCTCGCGCTTCCCACTCTCTCTCCCTCCCCCAACTCTCGCCCTCCCCTCTTTTCGCCCTCCACTCTCACTCTTCCTCCCCTCTCACTCTCCTTCCCCTCTCACTCTCCGTCCCCTCTCTCTCGCGCTCCCCACTGTCTCTCCCTCCCCTCTTTCACCCTCCCCTCTCACTCCCTCCCCTCGCTCTGGCCCTCCCCTCCCCCACTCACTCTCCCTCCTCTCTCTCACCCTCCCTCCTCACTCTCCTTCCCGTCTCACTCTCCCTCCCCTCGCCCTTGCCCTCCCATCTCAATCTCCCTCCCTTCTCTCTCCCTTCCCTCTCACTCTCCATCCCTCTCTCTCACCCTCTCATTTCTCACCCTTCCCTCACTCCTCCTCCCCTCTCTCTCCCTCCCTACCGTCTCCATCCCTCCCCTCTCTCCCTCCCCTCTCTCTCCCTCCCCTCTCTCTCTCCCTCCCCTCTCTCTCTCCCTCCCCTCTCACTCTCCTTCCCCTCTCACTCTCCCTCTCCTCTCTCTCCTTCGCCTCTCTCTCTCCCTCCCCTCGCTCTGGCCCTCCCCTCTCACTGTCCTTCCCCTCTCAAGCTCCCTCCCCTCTCTCCCTCCCCTTTCTCTCCCTCCCCTCTCTCTTTCCCTCCATCTCTCACTCTCCTTCCCCTCTCACTCTCCCTCCCCTCTCTCTCCTTCGCCTCTCTCTCTCCCTCCCCTCGCTCTGGCCCTTCCCTCTCACTGTCCTTCCCCTCTCAATCTCCCTCCCCTCACACTCTCTCTCCCCTCGCTCATGCCCTCCCATCTCACCCTCCCTCCCCTCTGTCTCCCTTCCCTCTCACTCTCCATCCCTCTCTCTCACCCTCTCATTGATCACCCTCCCCTCTCTCTCCCTCCCCTCTCTCTCCCTCCCTACCGTCTCCATTCCTCCCCTCTCTCCCTCCCCTCTCTCTCCCTCCCCTCTCTCTCTCCCTCCATCTCTCTCGCCCTCCCCTCTCTCTTTCCCTCCATCTCTCACTCTCCTTCCCCTCTCACTCTCCCTCTCCTCTCTCTCCTTCGCCTCTCTCTCTCCCTCCCCTCGCTCTGGCCCTCCCCTCTCACTGTCCTTCCCCTCTCACTCTCCCTCCCTCTCTCTCACCCTCTCATCTCTCACCCTCCCCTCACTCTTCCTCCCCTCTCTCTCACTCCTGTCTCCATCCCTACCCTCTCTCCCTCCCCTCTCACTTTCCCTCCCCTCTGTCTCCCACCCGTCTCCCTCCCACCCATCTCTCACTCTCCCGCTCATTATCCCTCCCCTCTCTCGCCCTCCCTTCTCACTCTCCTTCCCCTCTCACTCTCCCTCCCCTCTCTTGCCCTCCCCTCTCACTCTCTCTCCCCTCGCTCTTGCCCTCCCATCTCACCCTCCCTCCCCTCTCTCTCCCTTCCCTCTCACTCTCCCTCCATCTCTCTCACCCTCTCATTGATCACCCTCCCCTCACTCCTCCTCCCCTCTCTCTCCCGCCCGTCTCCATCCCTCCCCTCTCTCCCTCCCCTCTCACTCTCCCTCCCCTCTCACTCTCCCTCCCCTCTTACTCTGCCTCCCCCTCACTCTCCCTCTCCTCTCACTCTCTCCTCCCTCTCTTTCTCCCTCCGCTCTGTCGACCTCCCCTCTCTCTCTCCCTCCCCTCTCTCTCTCCTTGCATCTCTCTCGCCCTCCCCTCTCACTCTCCCTCCCCTCTCACTCTTCTTCCCCTCTCACTCTCCCTCTCCTCTCTCTCCTTCCCCTCTCTCTCCCTCCCCTCTCACTCTCCCTCCCCTCTCACTCTCCCTCCCCTCTTACTCTGCCTCCCCCTCACTCTCCCTCTCCTCTCACTCTCTCATCCCTCTCTTTCTCCCTCCGCTCTGTCGACCTCCCCTCTCTCTCTCCTTCCCCTCTCTCTCTCCTTGCATCTCTCTCGCCCTCCCCTCTCACTCTCCCTCCCCTCTCACTCTTCTTCCCCTCTCACTCTCCCTCTCCTCTCTCTCCTTCGCCTCTCTCTCTCCCTCCCCTCGCTCTGGCCCTCCCCTCTCACTGTCCTTCCCCTCTCAAGCTCCCTCCCCTCTCTCCCTCCCCTCTCTCTCCCTCCCCTCTCTCTTTCCCTCCATCTCTCACTCTCCTTCCCCTCTCACTCTCCCTCCCCTCTCTCCCCTTCGCCTCTCTCTCTCCCTCCCCTCGCTCTGGCCCTTCCCTCTCACTGTCCTTCCCCTCTCAATCTCCCTCCCCTCACACTCTCTCTCCCCTCGCTCTTGCCCTCCCATCTCACCCTCCCTCCCCTCTGTCTCCCTTCCCTCTCACTCTCCATCCCTCTCTCTCACCCTCTCATTGATCACCCTCCCCTCTCTCTCCCTCCCCTCTCTCTCCCTCCCTACCGTCTCCATTCCTCCCCTCTCTCCCTCCCCTCTCTCTCCCTCCCCTCTCTCTCTCCCTCCATCTCTCTCGCCCTCCCCTCTCTCTTTCCCTCCATCTCTCACTCTCCTTCCCCTCTCACTCTCCCTCTCCTCTCTCTCCTTCGCCTCTCTCTCTCCCTCCCCTCGCTCTGGCCCTCCCCGCTCACTGTCCTTCCCCTCTCAAGCTCCCTCCCCTCTCTCCCTCCCCTCTCTCTCCCTCCCCTCTCTCTTTCCCTCCATCTCTCACTCTCCTTCCCCTCTCACTCTCCCTCCCCTCTCTCCCCTTCGCCTCTCTCTCTCCCTCCCCTCGCTCTGGCCCTTCCCTCTCACTGTCCTTCCCCTCTCAATCTCCCTCCCCTCACACTCTCTCTCCCCTCGCTCTTGCCCTCCCATCTCACCCTCCCTCCCCTCTGTCTCCCTTCCCTCTCACTCTCCATCCCTCTCTCTCACCCTCTCATTGATCACCCTCCCCTCTCTCTCCCTCCCCTCTCTCTCCCTCCCTACCGTCTCCATTCCTCCCCTCTCTCCCTCCCCTCTCTCTCCCTCCCCTCTCTCTCTCCCTCCATCTCTCTCGCCCTCCCCTCTCTCTTTCCCTCCATCTCTCACTCTCCTTCCCCTCTCACTCTCCCTCTCCTCTCTCTCCTTCGCCTCTCTCTCTCCCTCCCCTCGCTCTGGCCCTCCCCTCTCACTGTCCTTCCCCTCTCAAGCTCCCTCCCCTCTCTCCCTCCCCTCTCTCTCCCTCCCCTCTCTCTTTCCCTCCATCTCTCACTCTCCTTCCCCTCTCACTCTCCCTCCCCTCTCTCTCCTTCGCCTCTCTCTCTCCCTCCCCTCGCTCTGGCCCTTCCCTCTCACTGTCCTTCCCCTCTCAATCTCCCTCCCCTCACACTCTCTCTCCCCTCGCTCTTGCCCTCCCATCTCACCCTCCCTCCCCTCTGTCTCCCTTCCCTCTCACTCTCCATCCCTCTCTCTCACCCTCTCATTGATCACCCTCCCCTCTCTCTCCCTCCCCTCTCTCTCCCTCCCTACCGTCTCCATTCCTCCCCTCTCTCCCTCCCCTCTCTCTCCCTCCCCTCTCTCTCTCCCTCCATCTCTCTCGCCCTCCCCTCTCTCTTTCCCTCCATCTCTCACTCTCCTTCCCCTCTCACTCTCCCTCTCCTCTCTCTCCTTCGCCTCTCTCTCTCCCTCCCCTCGCTCTGGCCCTCCCCTCTCACTGTCCTTCCCCTCTCACTCTCCCTCCCTCTCTCTCACCCTCTCATCTCTCACCCTCCCCTCACTCTTCCTCCCCTCTCTCTCACTCCTGTCTCCATCCCTACCCTCTCTCCCTCCCCTCTCACTTTCCCTCCCCTCTGTCTCCCACCCGTCTCCCTCCCACCCATCTCTCACTCTCCCGCTCATTATCCCTCCCCTCTCTCACCCTCCCTTCTCACTCTCCTTCCCCTCTCACTCTCCCTCCCCTCTCTTGCCCTCCCCTCTCACTCTCTCTCTCCTCGCTCTTGCCCTCCCATCTCACCCTCCCTCCCCTCTCTCTCCCTTCCCTCTCACTCTCCCTCCATCTCTCTCACCCTCTCATTGATCACCCTCCCCTCACTCCTCCTCCCCTCTCTCTCCCGCCCGTCTCCATCCCTCCCCTCTCTCCCTCCCCTCTCACTCTCCCTCCCCTCTTACTCTGCCTCCCCTCTCACTCTCCCTCTCCTCTCTCTCCTTCCCATCTCTCTCCCTCCCCTCTCCCTCCCCTCTCACTCTCCCTCCCCTCTTACTCTGCCTCCCCCTCACTCTCCCTCTCCTGTCACTCTCTCATCCCTCTCTTTCTCCCTCCGCTCTGTCGACCTCCCCTCTCTCTCTCCTTGCATCTCTCTCGCCCTCCCCTCTCACTCTCCCTCCCCTCTCACTCTTCTTCCCCTCTCACTCTCCCTCTCCTCTCTCTCCTTCCCCTCTCTCTCCCTCCCCTCTCTCTCCCTCCCCTCTCTCTCTCCTTGCATCTCTCTCGCCCTCCCCTCTCACTCTCCCTCCCCTCTCACTCTCCCTCCCCTCTCACTCTTCTTCCCCTCTCACTCTCCCTCCCCTCTCACTCTTCTTCCCCTCTCACTCTCCCTCCCCTCTCTCTCCCTCCCCTCTCACTCTTCTTCCCCTCTCACTCTCCCTCCCCTCTCACTCTTCTTCCCCTCTCACTCTCCCTCTCCTCTCTCTCCCTCCCGTCTCTCTCCCTCCCCTCTCTCTCCCTCCCCTCTCTCGCCCTCCCCACTCTCACCATCTGCTCTACCACCCTCCCCTCTCTGGCCCTCACCTCTCTCCATCCCCTCTCACTCTCCCTCCAATCTCTCTCACCCTCCCCTCCATTCTCTCGCTCTCCCCTCTCACTCACCCTCCCCTCTCTCACCCTCCTCTCACTCTCCCCCCTCTCCTTCCCGTCTCCATCCCACCCCCTCTCTCCCCTCTCACTCTCGCTCTCCACTCTCTACCTCCCTCCTCCCTCCCTCCTGTCTCTCACCCTCTCCTCTCACTCTCCCTCCCTCTCTCCCTCCCCTCTCACTCTCCCTCCACTCTCTCTCCCTCCCCTCTCACTCTCCCTCCCCCTCACTCACCCTCCCCCTCACTGTCCTTCCCCTTTCTCTCGCCCTCTCCTCACCTCTCTCGCCCTCCCCCGACCTCCCCCCTCGCTCTCCCCCTCTCTCTCTATCGCCTCTCCCTCACGCTCCCCTCTCACTCTCCCTCCCCTCTTACTCACCCTCCCCTCTCATTCTCCCTCCCCTCTCACTCTCCCTCCCCTCTCACTCTCCCTCCCCTCTCTCTCCCTCCCCCTCACTGTCCTTCCCCTCTCTCTCGCCCTCCCCTCCCCCCTCTCGCCCTCCCCCTCTCTCACCCTCCCCTCATTCTCCCTCCCCTCTCACTCTCCTTCCCCTCTCACTCTCCCTCCCCTCTCTCTCCCTCCCCCTCACTGTCCTTCCCCTCTCTCTCGCCCTCCCCTCCCCCCTCTCGCCCTCCCCCTCTCTCGCCCTCCCCTCTCACTCTCTCTCCCCTCTCACACTCCCTTCCCTCTTACTCACACTCCCCTCTCTTTCTCCATCCCCTCTCACTCTCCCTACCCTGTCACTCTCCCTCCACTCTCTCCCACTCCCCTCTCTCTCCATCCCCTCTCTCGCCCTCCCCTCTTAATCTCTCTCCCCTCTTACTCTCCCTCCCCCTCACCCTCCCTCTCCTCTCACTCTCTCTCCCCTCTCTTTCTCGCTCTTCTCTCACTCTCCCTCCCCTCTCTCACCCTCCCGTCTCCCTCTCCCTCCCCTCTCACTCTTCCTTCCCTTACTCTCCCTTCCCTCTTACTCTCCCTCCCCTCTCACTCTCCCTCCCCTCTCTCTCACCCTCCGCTCTCTTTCTCCCTCCCCCTCTCTCGCCCTCCCCCCTCTCACCCTCACCCCTGCCCTCCCCTCTATCTCGCCGTCCCCTCTCTCTTTCGCCTCCCCTCACTCTCGCCTTCCCCTCCACTCTCTCTCCCTCCTTTCTCTCTCCCTCTCCTCTCTCCTGCCCTCCCCTCTCACTCTCTCTCCCCTCTCACTCTTCCTCCCCTCTCACCCACTCCCCTCTCTCTCCCTCCCCTCTTTCGCCCTCCACTCTCACTCTCCATCCCCTCTCACTCTCCCTCCCCTTAATCTCCCTCCCCTCTCACTCTCCCTCCCCTCTCCCTGTCCTTCCCCTCTCTCTCCATCCCCTCTCTCGCCCTCCCCTCTTACTCTCCCTCCCATCTTACTCTCCCTCCCCCTCTCTCTCCCGCCCCCTCTCTCACCCTCCACTCCCTCGGCCTCCCCTCTCTCTCTCCCACCCTCTCTCTCTCCCCCATCCTCTCCCTCCCCTGTCTCTCTCCCCAGCCCTCTCTCTGCCCATCTCACTCTCTCCCCCCGTCTTCTCCCTTCTCTCTACCCCCTCTCTCTATGCCCCTCCCTCTATGCCCCTTTCTCTACCCCATTCTCTCCTCACCCTCTCTCTAACCCCCTCTCTCTACCCTCTTCTCTCTACCCCCACTCCTCTCTCACGCCCTCCTGTCCCCTCCACTCTCCCCCTCCTCTCTCCTTCCTCCTCTCTTTCTTCCTCTCTGTCCCCCCTCTCTCTCCCCTCCTCTTTCTTCCCTCCTCTCTCTCCCACTCTCACTCCCCTCTCGCTCATTTCCCTCTCCCTTTATCTGCTCTCTCTTCCCTCTCTCTCTCCGCGCTCTCTCCCCTTTCTCTCTCCCCTCTCTCTCCTTCCCCCCTTCTCTCCCCCACTTTCTCTCTCCGCACTCTCTCTACCCACTCTCTCTGGCCACTCTCTCTCCCCTGCTCTCTCTCCCCTCTCTCCCCCTCTCTTCCACCCTTTTCCCCTCTCTCTCACCCTCACTCTCTCGCCCCTCTCTCTCGCCCCTCTTTATTATCTCTTCCCCTGTCTCTCTCTCTCTCTCTCTCCCCCTCTCACCCTATTTCTCTCTTGCTCTCTCTCTCCCTGTTCCATCACTCTTTCTCCAACTTCTCTTACTCTCGATCCCCTGAATTCCGTTTCTCTCTCTCTCCCCACCTCCCATCGTTTCTCTTTGACTGAATCTCTCTCCCACCCTTCCTCTAGATCTGACATAGTCCGATCTCCCAGGTCCTTCCCTCTTACTCTGACCCAGAGACTGGGGGTGGTGTTGAGGCTGCGTGTGGGGGTTGGGGGTGAGACGATAGAGAGATGCGGGATGTAGGAGTTCGGGGAAAATGGGGGTAGAGACGGAATTGCAGGAGGGAGACAGAGACGGCAGGAGAGAGAGAGAGTGAGGGTGAGGGGGAGAGAGAAGAATGGAGGCAGGTGGAGAAATTCATGTTGGGGGTGTGAGAGAGAGGGGAGAGTGAGGCAGAAAGAATAGTGGAGGCAGGTGGAGAAACCGGGGTTGGGGGGGATGTCTGAGAGGGGACCAGGGAGAGTGAAAGGGAGAGGTGGTGAGAAAGAGAGAGTGTGCAGAAAGAGAGGGAGAGAATTGAGGAGGAAAAGTGGGGGTGAGGAAATGGGGAGGCCAGGCTGCAGTGTGGGGGGGGACAGAGGGAGTTAAACCCAGCTCCTGAGCTCAGGGCGCGGTGCCCTCCCCTTCACTGAGGACCAGGACTTGGGGCTGAGTCTGTCTCTCTCCAGCTCAGCTTCTCCAACACAAAGACACACAACAACATCGGTCACTCTGCTGCTCGGCACGATTTAATCAACATTTTTATTGGTTACAAATGGAAGTGATGGATACAGTCAGTGGGATGGTGCCTTTTCTCACTGGCCCCTGAGTTGTGAGAAACATTGAAATGTTTCCCTGTAACCCCCCTGGGGGATAAGGATGGACAAACCAGCGCTCCCCTCAGTCTGTTACCATAGCGACAGGCTGCTCCATCGCTGAAACACTGAACTGAAATGAGAAAATCCCGGATTGATTGATTAATGAGGGAATTTGATGGATGGATGGATTTGGGTGAAGGGATATTTCAGCACATTCTTCAGCTGCTGCCTGAACTTAGTCTGGGTCACGGCATAAATCGCGGTGTTTGTGCAGCAACTGAGGAGCTGCAGCATGAAGCCCAATTCCTGCACAAAGTAATGGAGATACACAGACCGATACCCAATCCACCACATCCGTCTCCATATAGAAAACAGCATTAACGTTGACCATAACAGGATGAAATTGGCCGAGATCACAAACAGTAAAATGATGGATTTTTTTCGGTTTCTCATTTCAGTGTCAGACTGAGCGTCCCCATTGGTGTGAGCGCGGAGTCTCCTGCGGGCTCTGCTGGTCACTAAAATGTGTCTGACGGTGAGAACATTGAGCAGCAGAATCAGGAGAAATGGGACACCCGGGGTTAGAATGTGGTGGAGGAACTCGATTGTGACCCAGACAATGGAGGATTGAACAGCCTCTGTTACATAACAAAACCAGGGGGCGTTCATCAGCCAATACCGAGCCTTGAGCATAAAATACCAGGAAATGTTCTTTAAACAGCTCAGCACAGTCACTGCTCCCAGAACCACAGCCGCCGTTTTCTCTCTGCAATATTTACTTTTCAGCTTCTGGCAACAAATGGCCACAAACCGATCAAAGGTGAAAGTAACGGTGAACCAGACAGAGCAGTCAGTGGCTGCATAAAGCAGGACGGCGTGGATATTACACACGGGGACGGAGTCCCTCAGGAAATAAAACTGTTCCTCATAAACAATGGGAATGTGTCTCAGGATCAGGTCAAGGATAATGACCAGGAGATCCGCCGCTGCCATGGCCCCCAGGTAACGTCTGACACATGGAGACAATCCACAATCTTTATAAAGCAGGACGTAGATGGTCACTACGTTAACTGTGAGGAAGGAAAACAAACCCATTATCCATCAGCCTGGAGGCAAAGGGACCCGTTTGATTGGGGACCCAGTGAGATTTTCAAATGTGTCCCTGTATTCAGGGATTTATTAAAATAATTGGAGCTGGAATAACAAATGGGAAGGTCGGAATTACTTACAAAAATGTGACATCTACCACAAGAAACCCTCCCTCCCCAAACACACAGAGACACATCCATAAGGACAGATGGTTTCTAGAATATTCCCACATACTCGATCACTCGAGAGCAGACACAGGTCACTCCTTCCCAGTTCCTAATACGGAGGGTGGGAACGTTGCTGTCCTGGAGGATTCTCTCCCAGTTTCCTGAAGACAAACGGAGTTTGGGAATTCCTGTATTTTGGTCTAAATTGTGGTCGATCCTGTGTCGGGGAGAAATGTAAACGCAGGGAAAATGTATTCACCCCTTTAACTGCCTGAGGGGCCTTCGGAACAGTGTCTCCTTCTCCCTGGAACGGGATCTCTTCCCTCGGGATCTTATCGTTTGTTCAATTCACTGACGTCCGGCCGTTCGCAAACAATGTCAGGGACAGAACGTTCCGGGGAATGTCAGTTATAGAATGTCAGGGACAGAACGTTCCGGGGAATGTCAGTTATAGAATGTCAGGGACAGAACGTTCCGGGGCATGTCAGTTATAGAATGTCAGGGACAGAACGTTCCGGGGAATGTCAGTTATAGAATGTCAGGGACAGAACGTTCCGGGAAATGTTAGTTATAGAATGTCAGGGACAGAACGTTCCGGGGAATGTCAGTTATAGAACGTCGGGACAGAACGTTCCGGGGAATGTCAGTTATAGAATGTCAGGGACAGAACGTTCCGGGGAATGGCAGTTATAGAATGTCAGGGACAGAACGTTCCGGGGAATGTCAGTTATAGAATGTCGGGGGCAGAACGTTCCGGGAAATGTCAGTTATAGAATGTCAGGGACAGAACGTTCCGGGGGATGTCAGTTATAGAATGTCAGGGACAGAACCTTCCGGGGAATGTCAGTTATAGAATGTCAGGGACAGAACGTTCCGGGAAATGTTAGTTATAGAATGTCAGGGACAGAACGTTCCGGGGAATGTCAGTTATAGAACGTCGGGACAGAACGTTCCGGGGAATGTCAGTTATAGAATGTCAGGGACAGAACGTTCCGGGGAATGGCAGTTATAGAATGTCAGGGACAGAACGTACCGGGAAATGTCAGTTATAGAATGTTGGGGACAGAACGTTCCGGGTAACCCCTTGACCTGTCCATGACCTTTCCCCCCTACCCACCCCACCAACATGAGGTACTGTTCCTGGACACACTGTAACATTAATGAGGTGAGAGAAGGAGAGTCCAATCACAGGAATGGGAACTAAAGGCATTCCCAGATCAGCTGAAATGGTTAGATATACCACATTCTCAATCCACCTCCCAGAACCAGCCCAGACACCATACACCCAGAGGAGATATCTGTTCACCGTGGTTCACTGTACAGACCAGGCCAGTGTCCTGCTCAGTACAACCCAGCAATCTGTCCAGATTCATCCATTACACTGGTCAATACAATCCAGCAATCTGTCCAGAGTGGAACACTGCACACAGATCATGTCAGGGCACTTATCTTCAAACGCAGGCTCGACATCTGTCCAGTTTGGGAAGCTGTGATAGAGAGAGAAAAGCTGCAGATGCTGCAGTCCAAAGAAGACAGTCAGGAAGGTGGGAGAACACAGCAATCCTGCCAGCATCAGGAGGTGTAACCATTCTGTAAGGATCCTGAAGGAGGGCTACACCTGAAACATCAAATTCTATCCCTCCTGATGCTGCCTGGATTGCGGTGTTCCTCCAGCGAGTATTCAGCATGGGAAGCAATGCAGACCACAGCAGTGCATTGATCTATAAACCCGGACTAGATATCTGTCCAGGACGGGGAGCTGTGGAGACCACAGCAGTGCATTGATCTATAAACACGGACTAGATATCTGTCCAGGACGGGGAGCTGTGCAGACCACAGCAGAGCATTGATCTATAAAACCGGACTAGATATCTGTCCAGGACGGGGAGCTGTGTAGACCACAGCAGTGCATTGATCTATAAACCCGGACTAGATATCTGTCCAGGACAGGGAGCTGTGTAGACCACAGCAGTGCATTGATCTATAAACCCGGACTAGATATCTGTCCAGGGCGGGGAGCTGTGCAGACCATAGCAGTGCATTGATCTATAAACCCGGACTAGATATCTGCCCAGGACGGGAAGCAACGCAGACCACAGCAGTGCATTGATCTATAAACCCGGACTAGATATCTGTCCAGGACGGGGAGCTGTGGAGACCACAGCAGTGCATTGATCTATAAACCCGGACTAGATATCTGTCCAGGACGGGGAGCTGTGCAGACCACAGCAGTGCATTGATCTATAAACCCGGACTAGATATCTGTCCAGGACGGGGAGCTGTGCAGACCACAGCAGTGCATTGATCTATAAACCCGGACTAGATATCTGTCCAGGACGGGGAGCTGTGCAGACCACAGCAGTGCATTGATCTATAAACCCGGACTAGATATCTGTCCAGGACGGGGAGCTGTGCAGACCACAGCAGTGCATTGATATATAAACACGGACTCGATATCTGTCCAGGACAGGGAGCTGTGGAGACCACAGCAGTGCATTGATCCATAAACCCAGACTAGATATCTGTCCAGGACGGGGAGCTGTGCAGAACAGAACAGGACACTAATGTCTAAACCTAAAACAAATATCCATCCAGCATTGGGAGCTGCACAAACCACATCATTGTATTATCTATAAACCTCAACTAGATAGTCTGACCAGCACAGGGACCTGTGCAGTGATCACCCATGGATTCATCTGTAAACCAGGAGCAGCTCCCCTCCCAGAATGTAGGATTATGTACACCACCGCATTGCATTAATCTGTAACCCAGGAGCAGTTACCCTCCCAGCATGTAGGGCTGTGTACCCCACCCCAGTGCATTGATCTGTAACCCAGGAGCAGTTACCCCCCCAGCATGTAGGGCTGTGTACACCACCCCAGTACATTGATCTGTAACCCAGGAGCAGTTACCCTCCCAGCATGTAGGACTGTGTACCCCACCCCAGTGCATTGATCTGTAACCCAGGAGCAGTTGCCCTCCCAGCATGTGGAGCTCTGTACCCCACCCCAGGGCATTCCTCTGTAACACTGTGTTAGATCCCTGCCCAGTGTGGGGAAACTTGCAGCCCGTTCTGTAACTGACAGGATGTACAGCTCCCACCCATTTCCAGCTCCATATCCCCATTGTTGCCATGACAAGGGGGTGTTGTGGGTATGAACCTCACTGCCACAGAGACCAGGCGGGGAATCAGTTTAAATATCACCACATGGGAGGGGTTTGGGGTATAGACAGAGAGGGGGAGACTGAGAGACAGTGTCATGGAAGGATGTGTTCCCAGGTTTCAGAATGCTGAAATGTAGACACTTCGATAACATCCTGTAACATGAGCCTGTCTTCCCAGGAAAGATGGGAAAAAGGGATTTTGGTGTGAGGTCAGATGGAACAACAGCTGCTGTGTGGGTTTGAAATTACGTTTATGTAATTTTAATAAGTGTCTTTTTGAAACAGTACATTACTGTAGAGTTGGAGTAGGGTAATAAGCAGTTAAAGAAAGGGGCTCTCAGAGTTGTGAATAGTTGATGTAAAATGTTCACTTTCAGAGTTAAAAATAAATTGATATTTTTGTTTAAACAGTGGAATTTGGGAGTTCTCTGTCACTCATATTTTAACAGTTTACAAGACAAATTGAGCGTTTCTTTATGTTTCGTTTATATTACCAGATGAGCTCAATGTTGTGTCCTAACAATTGCTGTGTGTATCTGTGTGTCTGTGTGTGGGGCAGGTCTGGCAGTCTCTGTGGTGCTTAAAGTGATGCAATGCCACCCTCTGCTAGCCTCCACACGCCAATGCACAGGCATTTGCAGAGGGTGAAAACCAACAGGGATACTTTCAGAGAGGGGGAGGGAGAGGGCAGCTGCTCACCGCACCATCCAAACTGATGTCTTATCCATGGACTGATCTAAATGTCCTCAAAACATTGTAACTGTCCCTGCTTTCACCACTTCCTCTAGAAGTTCATTCCACACCCAAGCCAGATTCTGTCTTACATAATTACCTCTCCTGACTTTTGTAAATCTTTTTCCTCACATCTTAAAATATCCCTCAGTTTTGAATCCCCAACTCTAGGGAAAAGACATCAGCCCTTGTGTAAAGTTACCGCAGAATCTCATATGCTTCAGTGAAAACAGTCCCAGCCTATCCAGCCTCTCCTTGTAGCTCACTCCCTCCTTTCCCAGCAACATCCAGGTTAATCTCTTCTGAATCCTCTCCAGTTTAATAATATCAAGGTCAATAATATTAAAGTGAAGAGTCAAGGTATTTTCTTAGGGCACGGGGAGTCCAAAACTAGAGGACATAGACTTAAGGTGAGAGGGGAAACATTTAAAAGTGACCTAAGGGGCAGCTTTTTCACCCAGAGGGTGGTGTGCCTATGGAGTGAGCGGGCAGGATGACCAGACCAGACACAGTATTCCAGAAGAGGTCTCACCAATGTCCTGTACATCCTCAACATGACATCCCCATTCCGATACTCAAAGGGTCTGACCAATGAAGAAAAGTGTGTTAAACACCTTCTTTACCACAATATCTATATGAGATGCAAATTTTAAAGAATTAAACCTGACGGCCTAGGTCTCTGTTCTACAACACTGACAAAGACCCTACTTTTAATTGTATAGGTCCTGTTCTTGTTTGATTTACCAAATCCAATGCCTCGCATTAATCCAAACTAAACTCCATCTGCCACCACTCAGCCCAGTGTGTGATATGACTGTCACCTCCCCCTCACCCTTCAATTTTAAAATGCCCATCTCCCTCTCCAGGAGGCCTGCACACTCCGGCCTTGATTATCACAAAGACCCTGAGCTTGGTTTGCCTTGTGTGGTTAGGGAGAGGAGGGACAGATTGCAGACACAGTCAGTGGGGAGGAGAGGCTGGACAGTAATCAGCGGCCTGGTGTCACTTCATGGTTTTAGGAAGAGGGCAGTCGCACGTTAGAGGTGGGTAAGAGTGATCGGTGTTTTGGAGTCAGAAATTAAGCTCTTCCTTCGTCTCTGGTGTTCAGTAATAAATATCTATTTAAGACTCTTCATTGGGCAGAGTGTGTTTGCAGGATTTCTTTCCTTAATATTGCAGACTACAGATAATAGCAATTAAAGATGTTTATAGTTAACTTTGATAGCATAGCAAGTACACTCAATATCCTACAGTTGAGACAAATATCTTGTATTTGTTTAACAATACAAAGTGTTTTGTGTAGTTCAGTAATGGGAACCTGATTATAATAAATCCACACTGAGCTGAAAGTGGGCACTAAAATTTGACCCAAGTCTGGGTATGGTAGTGTAGTGGGTAGTGTCCCTGACTCTGAACCAGAGGGGAAAAGTTTTGATGAGGCCTAAAGGGCACATTTTCACACAGAGGGTGGTGTGCGTATGGAATGAGCTGCCAGAGGAAGTGATGGAGGCTGGTCCAACTACTGCATGTAAAAGGCATCTGGATGCTGACAGACCTGCTGAGCTTTTCCAGCAAATTTCTGTATTTGTTACAAAATGCATGCATTTTAACACAGGTATTCTGAATACATTAATTATTTTATTTTTTATTGACGCAAGGCCATGTAAACATATTTCAAATCGGCCGAGACCATTTTCTGCTAAGGATATGGCTCGGTGTATGACAGTAGCAATGATGTACCTACATGGAACAGGGAATGTGATGGAGACATAGTTTGGACAATGTACAAGGAGACCTCACATGGTCCAGTTTGGGAGAGGATGACATTACTGTGTGATTCAACTCAGAGAGGGAGAAACTGTAATCTGCCCGAAAAAGAATGGCCTCTTGCACTCTCTCCTTTGTGGTTCCTCATCACAGCAACGTGCGCGAGCTAAAAAAAAATCTGCAGTCATCGTTACCATTCTTATTTTTATAGAATCCCTGCAGTGTTGAAACAGGCCCTTCGGCCCAACAACTCCATACCAACCTTCACAACCCATAGCCCTATATTTACCCCTGACTAATGAAGCTAACCTAAAAATCCCTGAACACTACAGACAATTTAGCGTGACCAATCCACCGAACCTACACAGTTTGTGGTAGGAAACTGGATCACCCATTAGAAGCTCACACAGATAAGGGGGGAATGTGCAAACTCCACAGAGACAGTCACCCAAGGCTGGAATTGAACCCAAGTTCCTAGTGCTCGGAGGCAGCAGTGCTAACCACCGTGCTACCCTTTGGGTGCTCCCTGAGCCGAATTCACTGGAATCTCCTCACTGCCTAAACCAAAGGGAATTCAGCCAAATTCAACTCTCCCAGGATGAAATCCCATTGCTAGCAGCTGTGTGAGTACAATATCTTCAGAAGCAGAATAACGTTTTGGACAATCTCAATTTTTACTTTTATCAGGAGTTACAATAATATCTGGACAAAGTTGTTTCAAGTTAAAATTGCGGAAATTTTGTTAATCTGTGTGTGTGTGTGTATGCATGTGTTTGTATGCATGTGTTTGTGTGTGTGTGTGTCTGTGTGTGTGTGTGTGTGTGTGTGTGTGTGTGTGTGTCTGTGTGTGTGTGTGTGTGTGTGTGTGTGTGTGTCTGTGTCTGTGTATGTGTGTTTAGAAAGGGAAATATTAGACCATAAGATATAGGAGGGGAAGTAAGGCCATCGGACCCATCGAGTCCACTCTGCCATTTAATCAGAGCTGATGGGCATTTCAACTCCACTTACCTGCATTCTCCCCGTAGCCCTTAATACCTTGTGACATCAAGAATTTAGCAGTCTCTTCCTTGAAGACATTTAGCATCCCTGCCTCCACTGCACTCCGCAGCAATGAATGCCACAGGCCCCACCACTCTCTGGCGGAAGAAATGTCTCCGCATTTCTGTTCTGAATTGACCCCCTCTGATTCTAAGGCTGTATCCATGGGTCCTAGTCTCCTCGCCTAACGGAAACAATTTCTTAGCATCCATCCTTTCTAAGCCATTGATTATATATTTGCAATACCCAAACACTTTGCCATTAATCTTTCCACCATAGTTGGAGTAACATTGCTCTCGATCATAAACGTGTTGTTTGAGCAGATTAAAGAAACTAGCCTGACTTGTTCCTAAAACTGACCCTGACCCAGTCTGAGACCGATATCATCAGCCATATCACCAAACTGGTTACATTTAACATTTGTTGTGAGCAGTGGAGGAGTGGGACTAGAAAAGGAAACAGTGACCCCAAAAAGCCGGGGAACTCTAGACGGGTGAGCCTGATGTCAGTGGTGGGTAAGTTGTTGGAGGGGATTCTGAGGAATAGCATTTACATACATTTGGGAAGGAAAGGGCTGTTCAGAGTAGACAACATGGGAAATCATGTCTCATTAATTTGGTTGAGTTTTTTGAAGAGGTGACAAAGAAGATTGATGAAGGCAGTTTGGTAGGCATTGACTATATGGGCTTCAGCAAGGTGTTCATTTAAAGAACAAAGACCAAAGAAAATTTACAGCCGAGGAACAGGCCCTTCGCCCTCCAAGCCTGAGCCGATCCAAATGTACTGTCTAAACCTGTCGGTCAATTCCTAACCATCTGTATCCCTCTGCTCCCCACCTACTCCTGCATCTGTCCAGACGCATCTTAAATGAATCTACCGCGCCTGCCTCCACCACCTCTGCTAGCGTTCCAAATGCCCACCACCCTCTGTGTGAAGTACTTACCACGTGTATCCCCCTTAAACTTTCCACCTCTCACTTTGAAAGCACGACCTCTCGTTACTGAATCCTTCACTCTGGGAAAAAGCCCCTCTCTATCCACCCTGGCTATACCCTTCATGATTTTGTAAACCTGAATCAGGTACCCCCCACCCCATCTCCTTTTTTCCAGTGAAAATAAACCTAACCTATTCAGCCTCTCTTCATAGCTAGTATTTCATTCCGATTGGTAGACAGATCAGTAACTTTCTGTCACATGGGATACAGAGGAAGCTCGTCACAATTGGCTTGAAGGAAGAGGGATATTTTTCAGACTGGAGGCTTGTGAGCAGCAGTGTGCTGTTAGAATCAATACTGAGTTCACTGCATTTCATCATTTATGTAATGGATTTAGATGTGAATATTGGGGCCATAGTTCGAAAGGTTAGAGATGACATCAGAAAGGTGGTGTAGTAGATTATCTCAGATTACAACAAGACCACAATTAGATGGAACAAAGGGGCATGGATGGACAGATGAAGTTTAATTTAGATAAATACGAGGTTTTGCATTTTGTAAATGCAAACCAGGGCAGGAATTATACAATTGTTGGTCAGGTCCTGGGGCATGTTGTGAAACAACGGGGCATAGGGCTGCAGGTGCATAGTTCCTTGAAAGTGGAGTCGCAGATAGACAGTGTGGTGCAGAACACATTTGGCACATTTGCCTTAATCAGTCAGAGGATTGAATATAGGAGTTGTGGTGGTATGGTGCATCTGTACAGGATGTTGGTGAGGCCACTTTAAGAATACTGCGTACAACTTGGTTGTCTGCAGAAATGACTGACACACAGATGTTCCAGGACTGGAGGTTTGAGCTGTAGGGAGAGGCTGGCTAGGTTGAGGTGCTTTCTCCTGGAGTGTCAGAGGCTGAAGGGTGACATTATAGAGGTTTATAAAACCATCAGGGGCATGGATATTCTGAACAGCCACGTTCTGCTCCCCAGGATTGGGGAGTCCAGAACAAGAGGGCATAGGTTGGAGGGGAGAGGGCGAATGATTTAGAAGGGACCTGAAGATAAATGTTTCACACAGAGAGTGGTGTGTGTACATAAAGTGCTGTCAGAGGAAGTTCTGAAGGCGGTTACAATCACACATTTAAAAAGTATCTGAAAGAAGAGGGATATTGGTCAAATGCTGGCAAATGGGACTGGATCAGATTTGATATCTGATCGGAGAGAACAGATTGGACTAACGGGTCTGTTTCCATTCTGCATGACTCTCTGATTCTATAAGAAGGATGACGAAAAATTCTGAAAGGACCTTTCAAGTGGGAATTATCTTCACTGGAAGTTTATCGTGCCTCTATGTTCACATTGATTGAAAGCTGCATTAGTTAAATATTTGACAGAGAAGTGAGTCACAGATAATGGGACACAGACAGGAAAGTGGGGCTGAGACCCCAACCTGATCAGCCACAATCTTACTGCCAGGTGGAGAAGGCTCAAAGTATCTAATGACTCACTCCTGCTCCTCAGTCCAATGTTCCTGTGTTCCATTCAGCCCCTCAAACCTGCTAGACAGGAGCAGTTGGAGGCTACTTACTCCTATAACCTGGTGCACAGAAATAGAGGAGACCATTCATCCTCTCAATACTGTCCCACATGCTTTGAAGTGATTTGGGAAGTGTAATTGGAAAATCCAGGCACGGGTATGAAAGAGGCCCCTCATCTCTCTTTACAGAGCTTCCCCTCTCTGCAACTTGTGCTTCATTTGTTGGTCATGGTTAGACCCAGATTCACTGTGAATACAGCCCCCATACCTCAACCAGAGTTGGCTCACAAAATCATCTGGTCTCCCTGACTGCAATATTTAGTAATTGCACATTCATGAAAATAACACCCACTAACACTCCAATAACAGAATGTAAGAACATCAGAAACAGGGGCAGGTCATTCACTCCCCAAACCTGCCTTGCCCTTCACTAAGATCGTGACTGATCTGCTCTTGGTCTCAAATCCTCTTTCATATCCAATTCCTCATAGCCCTCACCTCTCTGACAGATCAATATCCATCTCCCTCCTCTTCAAATACTTTCAGACATCTCGCTCCCCGAACACTCTTGAGAAGAGAAATCCTGACATTCAATCCCACCTGTTTGAAGAAAACACTTGCTGCTCCTATATCATGGTTTATTGATGTGCACAAAAGAGGTTGAGACAAGGGTTCAGGTAAAAATGACAGACCCTGATATCAAGACAGTGGTTGAGTCTGTTGACATAAAGGAGCTTAACAAAACGGGACTTAATGGGAATCAGAGTAAACTCTCCAGTGTTTGGTGTCAAACATGGCACAAAGGAAGATGGTCATCATCTCAGTCCTGGGTCACCTCTGTGGGAGATCCTCAGGGTAGCTTCCTCTTCACAAACATCTTCAGCTGCTTCATCAATGTCTCCCCAACCTCACCCTGCTCAACATAAGAACAGAAGTGGGGATAGTCACTGAAGATTCCACAATGTTCAGAACATTTTGTTCCCCTCTCAGCTCCTGAACTGATCTGTGTTCATGTGCAACAAGACCCAGACTCCATTGAGACTTGTGCTGTTAAAGTATCAGTAACATTCATGTAACAGCACTGCCTGACACTGCACATTGCCCCAGTAAAAATAGAGTTCATTCAGCACCTCACGCTGGTTTCACAGGAATATGAGGAAGCCATTCAGCCCATTGACACTATTGGAGAAGAACAGGGACAGCCCATTCAGTGCCTCCAGCCTATTACTCAGGAAGAGAAGGAGTCTAGTGTGATGGACCACACCAGAGCCCCTCGAAAATATTGGAAGGCAGTCTCCTAGACTCTAATGTTTTCTTATTTTAAAGGGAATGTAAATTGTCTGTTCCAGATGCAATGTGACTGGTCAAAATACTCGGTGTGAAGCTAAACACTATTTAAACACGAAAGATAAAATGAAACCAAAGAAAAAGGAAATTAGAATAACTTAATTCTATTGGACAAGTTATCAGAATAATATAGCGTGGAGATATTACTAATGAACTGTTCCTATATACGAAAATCCCATAAAGACAGCCTTTGGCAAAACTGAATATTCCGTCACAGATTGCCACAAACTCAAAGATCCTAATCTGTGAGAGCTGGTCACACCCATTCAGGCTGCATTAAAATAAACCTAAGGCCTCCCTCGCTGTTTACTCAAGTGGTCTTAACTAACCAGCTTGGTAACGATCATTCAATCTCTCTCTTAAAAGAAACCAGGACAAAATAACCTCTTAAAGCTGCAGCATTATCACACTTGTCAGTACATCGAGCTTTCAAACAGGAACCAGGGGTAAAAGGTCAGGCCCTTGGCCCTGTCCAATTGGACAAGGAAGAAGTCATTCAGTCCCCTGAGTCAATTACACAGAAACGGAACGAGGCCATTCAGCCCCTTGAGTTACTTACACATGAACAAGAGGAGGCCATTCAGCCAGTTGAGCCATTTATATAGGAACAGTAGAAGGCCATTTCCACCTCAATGCACTTACACGGGGGCAGAATAAGGTAATTGATGCTGATCCTGATGAATGTCTTATGCCCAAAATGTCGACTCTCCTGCTGTGCTTTTCCAGCAAACCACTCTCTACTCTGATCTCCAGCATGGGCAGTTCTCACTGTCTCCTAATTGATGCTCTAACGTGATGAACAATTGGAGCAGAGGCTGCACAAACAGACTGCTCCACGTTGTACCTCGTGGCTCCAACGCTCATGATACACATGTGGGACTTTAACGTGGGTTACTCACGGTGAGCAGGGAAATCATATGTGTTGTGTGAAATCTCAAGAAGGCATGTACCATCTCCGAGAAGGCTGCCTGGTGTTCTCTATGTAGGGTGGAAGCTGGTGGGAATGGCTACCTGTTTCAGATGGAAGGTATTGTGGCTGCTGTTAGGGATTGTGAATAACCTGATGTTCAGTACAGGGTTCACACGCTGACTGCTCAATAACGTGGGGAGAGTTAATTTAGGCAAATAAACTATTAGGAAAGTCACGATAGACTGATGAATGGACTCTCTAAGTTCAAATAATGGTGATCTTGTTCATATTGACCTTGTCTAGTGCATGTCCTGTTCAGTGTAACCTGTATGCCTTACTCTGTCCAAGTCTATTTCCACCCTATGATTTGTCTGGCCTTGCTTAATATGATCTTCCCCCACTGCTCATAAACAACGTGTTTCCCTGTACTGAGGTACACGTGACAATAAATCAAACCAATCAATCCTGGGTAAAGTATGGAATTTCTCTCCCTATCAATGTCTCTTTTGGAAATAAGTGATCGCTGCCACTCCTCGTGTTTCAGCATCACAATTTCTTCGTCTCTCACAGCTCTACAGATGAAACACTCAGCTTATTCACTCTATCCTCATGTTACCATCACCAGTGTCTGTGGTAAGGAGATCATTCCTTACAAAGAGCATCAAATCTGTACAGAGTGCCCCGAATGCTCTCTCAGCAAGGCTCTACAACAGCAGGAAGATGGCTTTACTTATGTACTCGAATCATCTTACAATGAAGACAGCATACCATTGACTGCACCCATTAGTTACACAGGGTTTGATTCGGAGCAGTCAGCATAGACTTGTGAGTGGGAGATCATGCTTCCCAAATTTCTTAGAGTTCTTTGGTGAAGTGACCAGGAAGGTTGATGAGGACAGAGCAGTCGACGTAGTCTCTATGGATTTCAGTATGGCCTTTGAGAAGGTTCCACATGGCAGGCTGCTCAGGAAGGTTCCATCACGTGGAATGCTGGGGGAACTGTCCAATTGGATACACAGTTGGGTTGATGGTCGGAAGCAGAGGATTGAGTGGAAGGTTGTTTGTCAGACCGGAGGCTGGGTCCATTGCTGTTTGTTATCTATGATTTGGTTGAGAATGTACAAGGTATGATTAGTAAGTTTGCAGATGACACTAAAATAAGTGGTAACGTGATCAGTGAGGAAGTTTATCAGAAATTGCAGCAGGACCTTAATCAAGTGGGGAAGTGGGCCGAGAAATGGCAAATGGAATTTAATATAGATGGGTGATGTCTTACATTTTGGGAACTCAATTCAAGGTAGGAGTCTCATGGTGAATGGAAAGATCTTCAAGAGTGTAGTGGGCAGAGAGACCTTGGAGTTCAGGTGCACGGTTCTCTAAGAGTGGAGTCACAGGTAGACAGGGCAGTGAAGAAGGCTTTTTGCACAGTGGCCTTCATCAGGGAGGACATTGAGTACAGAGAAGCTGGGAAGTTATGTTGCAGTTATACTGGACTTTGGTCAGGCTGCACTGAGAGTATTGTGTTCAGTTTTGTCACATTGTTATAGGGAGGATGCTCTTAAATTAGAAAGAGTGCAGAAGAAATTTTCAAGGACGTTGCCAGGACCCATTGGTCTGAGTTATAGGGAGAGTTTGGACAAGCGAGCACCCTTTCTTTAGCGTGAAGGAGACTGAGGGAGTCCTTTTAGAGCTGAATAAGATCACGATGGTAGGGTTAATGCTCTCAGTCTTTTTCCAAGGTGTAGAGAATCGAGGATTAGAGGGGATCAGTTTAAGGTTAAAGGGGAAGGAATAAAAGGGAACCTGAGGGGCCACTTCTTTACCCAGAGGCTGGTACGTGGATGAGCTGCCAGCAGATGTGGTTGAGGGGGGTACATTAACAACATTTCAAAAGCATTTGGATAAATATGTGGATAGGAAAAGTCTAGGATGATATTGGCCAACTGCAGGGAATTGGGGTTAGCGTGGATGGACATTTACAAGGTGGACTCGAACCCCTCTGTTAATTAAAACCAAACACCCAGAAAAGCTCGCCTCACCTCGTAATCTGTTAAAATATGAGCGACAGCGATCTCCTACATTCCACTATTTAAACAAAACTTAACAAGTTAAGTTCGAAACTTTAATAGTGAACACTAGAGGGGCTTCACAAATACAAGCCCCTCTTTTCTTAGCTACTTACTATCTGACTCTGACTCTGTCAAAATCTGCTGTTCCAACAACCCACATATGAAACATAACAATCTCAAGACCACACAGTCTCTATCTTCCCTGCTGTGTTCACTCTTCCAGCTGCTGATCTCCCTGGGTCATGTTTTTATTGCAAGTAGGTTTACATGAACATGTATCTTTGATAGAGAGTGTTTGAGATGGTCAGTTACCACTCCTGCTCTGCAGCAGTTACTCTGCTGTTGGATGGCAGCGGCTCTCCCTCTAGTGTTCAAAATGCTGGATATATATAATTCCAATGATACAATAATTCTCACATTTGATTGCTTTCCAGGTACCCAAACAATAATATTTGTGACATATGGAACAATCAGACATTTAGCTGGCATCTGTGCTGTACTTTGTATTCAACAAAACCCGTTCTGTCTTAAAGTGACCTGACATGCTTTCGGCTTCATAACACCACCCCCCTTCAGAAAAAAAAGAACCATCAGAATGAAAAGATGGCTTCGTTTCCTTTCCTCTAATTCTTAATCCCATTATTATGAAATACAAAAGTATTAATCTCAGTTATATCATTCATATTAATTTTGCACACATATAAAACACTGGGATAAGTCAAATCTTATCAACACCTGTTCCTTTAAATCCGCAAAAACACATCTGCTATCACATTTTAGGACCCACAGCATGTACATTGTGTAAGTTTAAAGTCAGCGTGATAAGACTCCAATGAAATATTCTCATATTCTGGTCTTTAAATATTCCAAAAAACGCGAGATGTTTGCCGTTGTCCACAACCATCTCCAACAATTTATTTGTCACATAAACATTAAAATATTGTCAGGCCAGTGCGAAACCTAATCATTCTTTTTCAGTAATGGAGATGTTGTATTTTGGTTCTGGTGGATATTGAGTTTTTTTGACAAGTAGCCAATTGGCCATTCAATCCCATCATCATATTTCTGTATCAATACATCTCCGACCCCGATATCCCGAGGGTTTCAGAATATTTGGTATGGCTAAAACTGGTGCGGTGATTAATCCTGCTTTAAAATTCTCAAATGCCTCCTGGCATTGTTCTGTCCACCACAATTCGGTGTTCTTCTTTACTAAGTCCATCAGTGGTGCTCATAAGCTGCTGAAGTTTGGAACAAACTTCCAATAGAATCCACTCAGTTCCAAAAATCGAAGCACCTCTTTCTTCGAGGTTGGTTGTGGAAATTCCTCAAAGCCCTTCGTCTTTGTGTTCCATGGGGTCAATCTTCCATGTCTAATGTAATGTCCCAAGAACGGCACCTCTGCCTTCGTGAATGCTGTTTTCTTTAAGTTTATTACCAAGTTTGCTTCTTGTAATCGTTCAACATGCTCTGCCAACTGTAACGTGTGAGCTTTAAATCACTTGCTAAAGGTCACTACATCATACAGTTAAACTGCACAATTTGTTCATCTGACTGTAACTCTGTTCCTGAGTCACTAAACCTGGCTGTGAAGGGAATTCCTATCACTGGTGACAATACAATACGTCATCCCCACAGGAAATCGTCAAAATTTCCGAGTTTTTATCTGCCACTTGCTTCATTCTATGCTGTGCCCTTCAGGTGCTGTTTAGCGAACTCACCTACTCCATCTAATCTCTCCCTCACCTCAGATACATAATCCGAGTGTGAGATCTCTGACTTCGGTCCTGTTAATTTATATTCAATTAATTTCAAAGGACCTCTCACTTCATGTACATATATTAACTCAAAGGAAGTAAACTGAGTAGATTTATTTGGGGCAAATAATTTTTGTCCAATGGCAAACAATTCAATGAGACACCTTCATTCCAATCATTCCGGTAATCCTGACAGTACACTGTTAATATGGTCTTCAGCGTCTGATGCTAACTTTCCAAGGCTCCCTGGGATTCAGGATGGGACGCCCTTGATTTAAACTGCTGTATGCCTAAGCTATCCATGACTTCCTTAAACAGCTGAGCGGTAACATGAGACCTTGGTCTGACTGAATCTCTCTGCGGAGCCCACAGTGAGTAAAGAAAGATACCAACTCCTCCACCTCCCTTTTTACCTTAACACTCCATAATAGAATTGCCTCTGGAAATCTGGTAGACACATCCATTATGGCTAGCAAATAATGGTTTCCACCTTTTTTTTAGATAGGGGAGCGACACAAGTAATCATAACCTACGTGAAATGTTCTTCGAATGCAGGAATTGGTAACAAAGGTGCTGGTTTTATTACTGCCTGTGACTGACCTATCGTTTAGAATGTTTGACATGTGCAACAAAAAAAAACCACGTACTTGTGCATTCCAGGCCACTAGAAATGCCTCTGTACCTTAACCTGATTCTTCTGTCCACCTAGGTGACCCCCTGCAGTTAGTTTATGTGCTACCCGTAACACTGTACGTTACTGCTAACACAATATCGTGCACTTCAGCCCATTTCCCTTCTGCAGTAACCTATCGGGGTCTCCATTTTAATTTTATGATTCTATCTTTAAGTTAATAATGTTCGACAATATATTCTGATTCCTTTTCTGTGTGTGTGCATGTGTATGTGTTTGTGAATGTGTGTGTATATATCTGTTGTCAGTCCATGAGCCTTTCTGGACTAAACCCCTCTGCCTGACCCTCTGCCTGTTCAGGTTTTTCCTGCAAACAGGGGGTCAGTTAACTGCACATCAACTCCTTTGGCTTTTTATTTCGGTTTTCCTTCCTGCTCTAACTGATGACAGTGGAATCTTGTTACTATACAGTCTGGAAAAATCCTGGGTATTTTTCTTTTAACTCCCCAATTCCCTAGTTTTCCTTTTGCCTTCTCCAATACAAGGGGTGCCACTCCCACCTTGGATCCTGTTAAATCGTTCACAAGAATAAACTGTACTCCTGGAACTGACACTCTGTTACTCACTGTCACTGTTACTGCCCCAACCTTGATTTGGCATTCCATCCTGATATTACACAAGGGAATACTTAATTTCTAACCCCATTCCACAAATTGTCACGATCTTGATTAATATGACAGAAAGAGTGAAAATACGTTCATCTCTCACTATTCGAGGCCGAGAGAAAGTGAGGGCTGCAGATGCTGGAGGTGAGAGTTGAAAAGTGTGGGGCTGGAAAAGCATAGCCAACCAGGCAGCATCTGAGGAGCAGAAGAGTTGACGTTTCAGGCATAAATTCTTCATCAGGAAAGTGGGAGGTGGGGTAAGGGAGGGGGAAGGGGGCCAAGAAATAAATAGGAGAGTGGGAGTGGAGCTGGGTGTAAGATAGCTTGGAAGGCGATAGTTAGACGCAGGTGGGGTGTGATGGTGATAGCTCGGAGAGGAGGGTGTTGTGGATAGGTGGTAGGACAACTAGAACCCTCAAACTAGAACCATCATCAACGTTGACTTCACCAAATTCCAAATCTCCCCTCCACCAACCTCTTCCATATCCAACCGTTCAACCTAGCACTGCCCTCTTGAACTGCCCAGCTTCCTTCCCACCTACCGACTCCACCCTCCAAACCGATATATCACTATTACTCCAACCTACATCTTCTTATCGCCTTCCCAGTGACCCTCCCACCAGCCCAGCTACTACCCTCGTATTTATCTTTCAGCCCCCTTGTCTCCGCCCCCCCCCCCCAAATTCCTGACGATGGGTTTCTGCCTGATATTCAATTGTCTTGCTGTCTGGATGCTGCCTGATCTTTTGTGCTTTTCCAGCGTCTCTCTTCTCAACTATTAGAGACTGAGCAGATCCCACATCTCACAAAATTATAACTTCTTGTCCTTCTCCCCCGATCTTTCTAAGTAAACTTTATCTACAGAGGTGAATTCTTTCAGAGATCAGGTACCGACTCCATACCCAGACCCTGCCTCGGCTGTGCACTCTCCTGCAGCTCCTCGGCTCTACTTGGGGTCTCCTTTACCAGTTTCACTAATGCCACTGGCTTAGCCTCTTCTACCGCATCTTTCCCCAAAGTGCCTTCCTTCAACGACCATCACAGTGTGTCCCAGCTTACTTCAATGAAAACACCTTTTCCCAGTGCCCTCCCTAAACCATCAGCACTGTCATTTTCTGTGTTCCACTCCCTTATACTGAGAACACCTGAGGCCTTTCACCTCCTTTCAACCCCTTTGGGCTTCTTTTTTCACCTGTGGTAAACTATTGTGCGCTACTGTTTGCTTTGTAATGTGTGAACTTCCCTTCTCCCAATTTCTATCCCTCATTGCATGTAAATTCTCCCGGAAGCTAAATTTCATCTCATGCACCAATGCATATTTACCTGCCATTTCTGCCGCGCTTCTCGCTTCTTGAACTTTCTGTTCGTGCACATGAATTCTTACCATCTCTGGAAGTGAGTCTTTAAACATCTCCAGCAGAATAATCTCCCTTCGAGCCTCACAGGTCTTATCTATTTTTAAGTCCAGCACACAACTATCAAAATGACTGCAGTTAATTCTTTCAGACTTAACATAAGTCTGACCTGGTTCCGTCTCTATTTTAATGAACCTCTGTCTACATGCTTCTGGTACCAATTCATAACCAATCAAAATAGCCAATTTGACACCTGCATAATCTCTTGATCCCTCATCTGACAGCGCTACACATACCTCACCAGCTGTGCCCACCAGCTTAGTCTGAACGAGCATTCCCCACAAGTTCACTGGACACGTCATCTGCCGAGTCATTTTTTTCAAATGAAATAAAAAAAGTTTTGACATTTTTCTCACCGAAATATGGCAAGGTACTAATATATTTGTATACATCCCGACGTTCTCCCTTCATCTCCATCCTGTTAATTCAACTTTCTTGTCTAATTCCCAACTTCTGAATCTCAAATTCTCTCTCTCTTTCTTTTTCCTCTCCTCTTTTTTCTCTCTCTGTTTCGGTCTCTTTCTTTATCTTCTAACTTCAGTTGCCATATTTGCAATTTAAGTTTTTTCTAACTCGACTGCACTTGTCTGTTTCTTTGATACATCAAATTGCTTGACCAAATCCATTACAATTTCAGCTTTCCTTTTGTCCCTGGTTAAACCCAATTCCAACCTATTTGCTAATTCTAAAAAATGTCCTGCTTCTGTCTTTCTAAACTTTCTTGGCAAATTTGGGAACCTCTTTAGTAATTTTAAAAGCCTTTTCCCTCACTTTTAATTTAAACAACCACCAGTAAACAAAATTAAACAGATTTTCAGACCGGTTTTATTTGAAGATCTAGGTCACTAATTGCAACGTGTTGGAATTTGCTGGGACATTTTGTACCTGAAATCTGTTCAAATCTGTCCCAGTCCATTACGGCATGGCCCCAAACTGTGGAGACATCTATGTCGAGCACTTCTGTTAATTAAAACCACAAACCCAAGAAAGCTCACCTCACCTCGTAATCTGTTAATACATGAGTGACAAAGAACTCCCAAATTCCACTAATAAAAGAAAAATAACAGTTTGTATGTATGCAAGTTAGCCCGCTGTGCTTGAAGGTTTGTTTTCTGATGATTCGATACTATGACTAGGTAACATCATCAGTGAGAGTCTCTGCTGACGTGCTGGTGGTATGTTGCGCCTCTCTATTTTTAGGTCTTGGGTTCTTAAGATGGGTGATGTCATTTCCAGTTCTTTTGTTTTACAAGAGTAGGTAGATAGGATCTAAATTGATGCGTTTATTGATGGACTTCTGGTCAGAATGCCTTTCCTCTCAGAATGTCCTTGCGTGTCTTAGTATATGTGTACTTTGTCTCAGTCAAAGTGGTGCCCTTCTTTGTCTGTATGTATGGAACATAGTGATAGTGCGTCCTGTCTTTTGGTGGCTAGTTGGTGTTCGTGTATCCGCGTAACACAACAACAGGACAGTTTCAATGGTGGAACAATGATTTTATATGCACTGTTTAATCAATGTGTGTGTGCAGATAAGTAACATTTTTCATATGTGCACAACACATTCTAAATGAATAACGGAGACACAGTTAACAAAAAGTGATGCATATGATGTAAAGAATTTATAAAACATTAAAACATCATTTGATTCTCATCTAAAATGATATGTTCCCTTTCTCTCAACGATCCCTCCTTTTCTGGAATTCTCCACTCCAATCTCTCCTTCTTATCAGGATGTGTTATAAATGCTTGCTTCTGGTGTCCCAACTTATTTCAGTTAATCCCCTTTCTACCAGAATTCAATATGTTGGCCTGTTGGATATTTTCCAAAGCTAGTGTCTGTCATATTATTGGAAATAAAAATTCTGGCATCAGAGCCAGCATTTGAACACATTGCTCTGTTGTCCATGCACTATACAAATGACCACAGCGCACAGGAATTGCCAAAACATTGAGGGATATGCATCTATTTCTTTCGATGATCTAGTTTTCTCATTTTTCACATTTCCTCATCTATGTTGTCTCGCTCTTTCTCTCTTTGTATCTAGTTAAGAAATGTACCAATTATTCTTTGCGTCTCTTCTCTCAAAGCTCCTTCTTTCGGTTTATATCTATTGCTCTCTTCTTGATGTAATGTGATTATAAATGTGCAATGTAACTTCAAAGGCATGTGGGAGGAGCTGGCCAGAGTTAATTGGAAGGGGAGCTGAGCAGGGCAGACCATGGAACAGCAAAAGCAGGAATTTCTGGGGATATTTCGGAGGATATCAGAAATTCATCCCAAAGGAGATGAAACATACTCATGGCAGGACAAGGCAACCATGAGTAATAAGGCATCAAACCAAAAAAAGAAACATACAATGTGGTGAAGATGATTGGGAATCCAGAGAATTCATTGGCTCTGAAACTCCATAAGGCTGGCATCACTGACACAACAGAGCTCTTAATCATGGTCAGGGAGAGAAACAGAGGAAACTCATTCACTTTAAACACAGAAAATGGTATTACTCAAGAAAAAAGATTCAGATGAATTAAACAATTGATTAAAATCAGTTAATTGTTTTGCAGAATGTGTCAGATTGAAAGCATGACCCGGGAAGAGACCCTCAGCAGAATGAGAGTATGAAAATGGAAGTGTTACCACATCAGAAACCAGAGTAGGTCACTGAGTACATGACTGATGGGTGAATGGGTCTCGATGTGAACTAAGGGACAGACAGCAGAATTGCATTGCAGATATTGCAGCTCAAAACTGCGTATTTATGTAGTGCTGTAGACTACAGCAGGAGAAGCAAAACAGCATTCAACCACAACCTGTAACTTTTAGCCTCGAATAATTTCCTCAGTCTGCCATTACCATCAATACGATCTATGTTTCAGTAATGACTGTGAGTGAACATGACAGGGTCAGAACCACGTGAACCTAAACCTGATGCTCACCCATTAAAGCTACCACATTTGACCAACAGATCTGATCGAAGCTCCGCAATCCTGTCACATTCTGTCATAAATGGTGATGGATGATTAAACAAATGACTGGAGCAAAGGACTCCACAAATATCCCCATCCTAAATAATTGAACAGTCCTGTACATCAGTGTAAAAGACCAGGATGTGGTATCTGCACCACCCTCAGCCAGAAGTGTGGAGTTGATGATCCACCTCACCCTCGCCATGATACCCACAGAATCACAGATGCCCGTCTTCAACCAATTCAATTTGCTGTTCGTGACATGAAAAAACAGCTGAACACAGTACGTACGAAAAAGGCAATGGTCCCTGACCCCATTCCTGTAATAGGACTGAAGACTTGTGCTGCACAACAAGCCGTGTCCCTGGGGAAACTGTTTCATTCCAGCTCCAACTCTGACATCTCCCTGGTAATGTGGAAAATTACTCAACTATGTCCAGTTCCTAAGAGGATTATAATTACAATCTGACCAGTTACCTCCCCCTCAGACCCACCTCGACAGTCAAATTGGTGGGAGTTCTTTTTGACAGAGTTATCAAACAGCACAGAAATAACCTGCTCAGTATGATTTCAGATAGGTCCCCATGTAGAGATGGTGCTGCTGTGGAAAGGTCACTGGATTACTAATCCAGACCAGGCTAATGCACTGGCAGCTGGTGGAAGTTAAACACAATTGACAAAATATTAGGATGCAAAATCTGGTGTCCGTAAATAGTGACCTTCAAGCCAATGTCGATTGTTCACACCAATTTGCTTCACAAATGTCCTTTTAGAAAATGAATCTCCCGTGCTTTCCTGGTCTGGCCTAAACGTGACTGCAGACACACAGACATGTGATAAACTCTTCAATGGTCTCTGAATCCGCCAAACAAGACATTCTATTGTATCAAACTGTTCCGAGGTCTAAAGGATAAAACCAGACAGAACACCCGGCCCCAGCCTCAGTATCGGAATAATTGAATGAGAAACACAGTCCTGTTGACCCTGCAGAGACCTCCTTCCTAACATCTGAGAGCTTGTGACAACATTTACAGACTACATAGAAACATCGGGAATGGAGTAGGTCATACAACACATTGAGCCTTCCCCATTCCAGTTCATGTTCAAATATATACACACTGCACTTTTCCCACACACTGTACACATCCCTTAATGTGATTAACTGTGGGAAGCTATAAAGTAGGAAGTGCAGTAGTCCATTTGGTCTGTCGAGTTTGCTACCCAATTCAATATAATGATACCTGACCCTTTATTTCCATATCGTTCTCGTTCTCTCCCACCATTCCTTTACTATCTCTAAATCCTTATTTATATTCAGTGTCTTGGCTTCCAGGTTCGAGCGCATTCCCCACGTTCACCAGTCGCTGAGTGCAGACATTTATTGTCATCTCATTGCAGAATGGTCTGTCTGTACCTAATACTGTGGGCCCTTGTTTTAGACACCACAGCCAGGGGAATTATAATCCCTGCTTCCAATCCATCTCACCCTGTCAGATCTTTATATATCTCACTGAGATCTCCACCCATTTTCCTAAACCCCATGGAATACAGGCCCAGTCGCCCCAAACTCTGCTCCCACAACAAGCCTGTCATCCTAGAGATCGGTCTGGTCATCCTTCACTGCTCTCCCTCAATGTCAGGTTTGTCCGTTATTATGTACTCAGACCAAATCAGCAGAATACTGCACAGTGTTTGAGATAGGGTCTCACCAAAGCTCTCTACAGCTGCAGTAAGACACGCTTACTCCTGGACTCAAAGCCCCCTGAAATGAAGGTCAGCACATCATTGATCTTCCTATCTGGTTCTTGCTCCTGCAATATTGCTTTCAGTGACTGGTCTACAGGGAGATCCAGATCCTTTGCAATGTTACAGCTCCCCACTTGGTAGGTCTATGTACACTGGGCAGCGTGTGAATGCCAATCCCAGTGTTGCCTTGTGGGTTCAGACCTCACTGTGCTGCAGGGACCTCAGAGGGGCGCGCAGAAGGAAACAACAAAAAGGCCCATACGTCGCTTTTCAGATCAACATGTTTCAAACAATCCTTTTTCAAACGAAAAGCTGCCAATCTCTTGTTCCAACCAAAGGGCACACTGTCACCTCAACCCACCTTGCTCTCCATCTGCCACGTATTTGCCCATTCACTCCACTTGTCTTAGTCACCTTGAAGCTTTTTTACAACCTCCTCACCCACTCGCAATCCAACATCCTTTAGTTCTATCAGCAGGTTGGGATATATTGTGTTTGATTCCTGCAACTAAATGTTTAATGGGTATTGTGAACAACTGGGACCTGAGCACCGATCTCTGTGATATCCCAGAAAACTTCCTCTGTTATTCTTTTTAAAAATGATATTTATTTCCTGAATCTGGGTGTGACTGGCTGGGCCGGCATTTATTGCCTGTCCCTGGTTGCCCCTTGAGAAGGTGGTGGTGAGCTGCCTTGTTGAACCGCCGCAGTCCACTGTGGATTCAGTGACAGTAACACCATTGAATGCCAAGGGGCAGGTTAGATTGTATTTTAGTCGTGATGTTCACGGTCTGGCATTTGTGTGACGTGAATATTACTTGCCACTTGTCAGCCTGGATACTGTCCAGGTCTTGTATTTGAACATGGACTGCTTCAGTATCTGAGGAGCGACAAATGTTGCAGAAGATTGTGCAATCATTGGCAAACATCTCCACTTCTGACCTTAAAATGGAGGGAAGGTCATTGATGAAGCAGCCCTGAAGATGTTTGGGCCTAGGCTACTGCCCGAGGGACTCCGACAGATTTATCCTGGAGCTGAGTTGACTGAACTTTATCAACCATGACCATCTTCCTACGTGTCAGGTATGATTCTAACCAGCGGGGAGTTTGCTCCTGATACCCATTGATTCCAGTGTTGCTAAGACCCCTTGATACCTCACTTGGGCGAAGGCAGCCTTGATTTAAAGGGCTATCACTCTCACCCCACCTCTGGAATTCAGCTCTTTTGTCCATGTTTGAACCACGGTAATGAGGTCAGGAGCTGAGTGGCCCTGGTGGAGCCCAAACTGGGCGTCATTAACCAGGGTATTGTTGAGCAGGTGCTGCTTGAAAGCACTGAGACCTTCCACCACTTTACTGATGATCGAGAGTATACTGATGCGGTGGTATTGGCCGGATTGGATTTGGTCTGCTTTTTATATACAGGAGATACATGGGGTAATTTTCCATGTAATCGGGGAAATGTTGTTGTAACGGTATTGGAACAGCTTGGTGAGGGCAGTGACAAGGCCTGGAGAACAACTTTTCAGTACTATTGCCAGAATGTTGTCAGGTTATGTACCCTCTGAGGTATCCAGTGTCTCCAACTGAATCTGGATATCTTGTGGAGTGAATCAAATTGGCTGATGACTGGTAACTGAATGGTTGAGGGCCACTGGAGGAGGCCGAGATGGATCATCCACTCAGCACTTCTGACTGAAGATTGTTGCGAATGCATGAACGTTATCTTTTGCACTGAAGTGCTAGGCTCTTCCATCATTAAGGATGGGGATACTTGTGGAATGTCCTCCTCCGATTACTTGTTTCATTGTCCATAATTATTCTCTACTAGAAGTAGAAGGACTGCAGAGCTGAGATCTGCACCGTTGCTTGTGGGATCACTTAGCTCTGTCTATGACGAACTGCTTATGCTGTTTGGCACGCAGGTAGTCATGGTTGGTGACTTCATCAGGCAGACACCTCATTTTCAGGTATTCCCAGTGCTGCTCCTGCCCTCCTGCACACTCCATTGAATCAAGGTTGATCCTCTGGCTTGATGGTAATTGTTGTGAGGAGGATATGCTAGGCCATGAGGTTGTGCTGGAGCACAATTCTGCTGCTTTTGATGACCCACAACATATTATCGAAACCCAGACTTGAGCTGCTAGATCTGTTCAAAGTCTGTCCTATTTAGCATGGTGACAGTGCCACCTAAAATGGTGGAGGTTATTCTCAATATGCAAGTGTGACTTTATCTCCACAATGACTATGCAGTGGTCACTTTTACACGATACTGCCATGGACAGATACTTCTGCAGCTGGCAGATTAGTAAGGCTGTAGTCAAATATGGCTTTTCCCTCTTGTGGGTTCCTTCACCACCTGCCGCAGACCGAGTCGAGAAGTTATATCCTTTCGGACCCAACCAGCTCAATCAGTAATGCTGCTGTGAACCACTCTTTTTGTGGACATTGACGTCCCTAACCCAGAGTACATTTTGTGCCTTTGCCACCCTCAGAGCTTCCTCCAAGTGTTGGTCAGCTTGGAGGAGTACTGACTCATCAGTTGGAAGAGGCTGGTACATGGTAATCAGCAGGAGGTTTCCTTTCCCATGTGTAAACTAACGCCATGAGAGTTCATGGGATACAGAGTCACTGTTGAGGACTCCCAGAACAATTCCCTTCAAACTGTATCCCACGGTGCCACCACTTCTGCTTTGTCTGTCCTGCTGGTGAGAGAGGAGATATCCGGGGAAGGTGATGGGGTGTCAGGGGTATAGTCATACTCACAGAATCAGACCTTAAATACAATGTCAGGCTGTTGCTTCACAAGTCTGTTTATTTCTATTCACTGTTTCCTGCCAGCTGTCCCATTCTAGAAGGATGGCCATATATTCACCCCAATCCACGAAGATTTGATTTTGCAAACTAGGCTTGGAGCTTTACCAAAATCTTTCTGAAAATCCACATGTTTTACATCCATTGCTTCTCTTTCATTTCTCTCCCAGTCTGTTTCTCAAACATAATTCCCATTTCATAAACCTGTGTTAGTGTTGTCTATGACCATTACTTTCAGTCCCAATCATTTCTCCCAAACGATTTACTTACTATGTTCTATGTTCCATGTACTATTTCGTTTTCCACGCCAGACTTGGTTTTCCTGGTATTGTCTGTGTACTGTGAAGACAGAACTGAAGCAGTGGATTCATAGTTTTGCCATTTCCCTGTTTCCCATTCTCCATTCTCTGGTTTCAAACTGGAAAAAACCTCCACTTCTTTTTCATACTTCTCACATTGACATAATTTGACAAGCTATAACAGTTCACTCTTATAACCTTTGTGAACATTATCTTCAGAAACCCATCAATTCTTGTGTAAAGCGGCTCAATCATTGACCTTCCACATCATATACTCACAGGAGCATAGTCTCTGTGCCAACAGAAATACAGCACGATCTATATTAGTCCCACATTCCGACAAAAGGCTGATAGCCTGGAATGTTATGGCACTTCCAAGTGCTTGGCCAAGTACTTTTAACAGTTGAGAGGTTATCCTTGATAACCCCCCTCTCAGAATTTACTTTCCAGACCCCAACACCCTCTGGGTGAAGAAAACGTCATCTTTAAATCCTCTCTGAACCTCAAACCCTTCACTTTAAACGTGATGTCCCTTGTTCTTGACCCTCTGTCTAGAAGGAACAGTTGCTGTCTGTCCACCCTGTCGATGCCCCTTGTTAACTTATCCTTCTGAATCACATCCCCCTAAGCCTCTCTGTCCAAAGTAAACAACCCGAGCTTATCCAGCTTCTCTCCATAGCTGATATGCTCCATCCCAGGGAACATCCTGGTGAATCTCCTCTGCAACCCCCTCCAGTACAATCACATCCTTCCTGTAATGAGGGTCCCAGACCGACATACAGTACTCCATCATGGACTAAACCAAGCCCTGTATAGCACTTATAATCTTCTCCATGATTAATAAACGCTCCACCCACGGTTCAATTCTTAACTAGTCCATTACCCTGTTCAGTCACATTCAGGGATGTGTGGAGAAATACCCTCTGAGCTCCCTAGTGTGCTGCCAATCATTGTGTACACCCCATGTCTAGTTCCTCCTTCCAAAGTACATCACCTCATATTTATCAGGATCACATTCCATCTGCCATTGATCTGCCCATCTGATCATTCCACTTGTATTTTCCTGCAAAATCAGAACTTCCTCCTCACTACCAACCACCCGGCCAATCTTTGTGTCAAACACAAACTTACTTAGCACAACTCCCACCCCTCCCCCCACTCCCCCTCCAGATTCACATCTATATCATTTATGAATGCTACAAACAATAAGGGACACAGCACTGATCCCTGTGGTACACCAGGGGACTCTGGTCTCCAATCACACAAACAGCCTTCTCCCACCACCCTCTGCCTCCTGACACTAAGACAATTTTCGCTGTAACTTTTCAAGTTATCCTTGATACTCTGAGATTTAACTTTATTTTTTTTTCAGTTTCCCATGTGGAACTTTGTCAAAGGCATTGCATCAAAACTAAATAAGCGACCTCCTCAAACTAATTGAATCAACTCCATTAGTGTGACTTCACTCTGATAAAGTCATGATGATTATCCCTGATCAAGCCATGCCATTCTGATTGGAGTTCAATTTTCTCCTTCTCTATTTTCTCCAGTAGTTTCCCGAACAGTGATTTAATACTCGCTCGTCTATAGTTTCCTGGTCTATGTCTACCACCCTTACTGTGAAGTGCAATCATAATAGCTGTTCTCCAGTCCTCTGGCACCTCCCCTATTGTCAGATTCTAATTAAAATTTCCAGTCAGCGTCTTTCCTCCCTTGACTCCAACAGTATCCAGACCTGCAGATTGGTCCAATTTTATACCAGACAAAGCCTCAAACCGCCGCTCGTATTTTACATCAATCTCTTTCCAAGAGCTTTCCAGTCCATCTTCCTGAATTCTGTACCTGCATCCTCCTTCTCCCAAGTAAAACAGCTGTGATGTTTACATGTAACAATCTATCAATGTTCTCCGGGTTGACACACAGATTGCCCCTTTGGTTTCTAATGGATACTAACTGTTTGCTGATTATTCTGTTCTACTTGTCCGTGTAGAATATCATGGGATTCTCCCTCATCTCTCCTGCTTGCACTTCTTCATGTCCCTCGGTTATTCTCTCCCCTCTATGTTTCTAAGTTTCAGTAAAATCCCCTCTCATCTTTTGAAACTCGAGATCACAGGCTGAGTTTCCACATCAGACAATCTTGCCATTTTAGGGATTAATCTGGAGAATACCTTTTGCAGTTCGTCTGTAGTATATTCTATCTTAGATTGGGACTCCAAACGGGACACAATACTCTCAGTTTAGTCTCAGCAACATTCTGTGCAGCTGGCGCATGGCATCTTCTATATTTCAATTACATTCACATGAATGTAAACCTAATTTTTCGTTTCCTATTTGCTTGTGTTTAGATTACATTGCATTACAGTGTGGAAACAGGCCCTTCGGCCCAACAAGTCCACACCGACCCGCCGAAGCGCAACCCACCCATACACCTACATTTACCCCTTACCGAACACTACGGGCAATTTAGCATGGCCAATTCACCTGACCTGCACATCTTTGGACTGTGGGAGGAAACCGGAGTACCCGGAGGAAACCCATGCTGACACGGGGAGAACGTGCAAACTCCACACAGTCAGTCACCTGAGGTGGGAGTTGAACCCGTGTCTCTGGCGCTGTGCGGTAGCAGTGCTAACCACTATATCACTGTGCCACCTAATTCTTCCCAATTCCTTTTACTTTAACTTTTCTTATGATGTTAGTGGGAGAGTTCTTAAAAAAGGTCCTCTTGAATATCCAAAG
This sequence comes from Chiloscyllium punctatum, assembly GCF_047496795.1. Lineage (NCBI taxonomy): Eukaryota > Metazoa > Chordata > Chondrichthyes > Orectolobiformes > Hemiscylliidae > Chiloscyllium > Chiloscyllium punctatum. The sequence goes on from NC_092788.1 coordinate 13,116,520, forward strand.
ATACGTTATCCATTAGCTCCTCATTGCCTACGTCCACAAGAATCATCTTCAAACCATTCCAAAAAATGTTTGCCGCTTATGGTTTTCGTTTCATCGATGCATTATCATCCTCCCTAGTTTTCCCATTACCTTCTATCTATCCAGTAACACGTTCTTTATAATCGAGCCCAACAGACACCCGACCGCGGATGACAAGTTACTGATCTGTCGTTCACCACTCTCCATCTTCATCTTTTCTTAAACTATTGGATAATATTTGTAACCTTTGCCTTATCCAGACTGGCTAAATATCTTTCGGGAATGTATTGGAAAACAACGTGATAATCTGCGATGCTATCAATATGCCTATTGCTGCTTCCTCTGAAATTCTTGTATCAAGTACATCTGATCTGTCAGATTTATAAATACTCAATCCAGCTTTCTTTTAAAACATGACCTCAACACTTATAAGAATAATCTTAGACTTTACTTACACAAGCCCCATGGTCACTTGGTATTTCTGGGAGAATTTCTGGATATTCTGCCTTGAAGATAGACACAAAGAAACTGTTTCTTTTCCCTGCGATTTCTCTGTTGTCTTCAATAAATTATTCTGTCCGCACACCCACTGTTCCATATTTGACCTTGTTTTTATTTTTGTTTCATACACTGATGTACTTTTTTTAGCAGTCTTTATGTTTTTCTTTTGTTTGTATGCTTTTTCGCTTTTTGATTTTCTTTTCTTGGTCATCCGTTACTGGGTCCTATATTTCTCCGAATCCCCTGGCTTACTACGGTACTTGGCATTTTTCGAAGCTAATTCCTGTGATCTACTAGATAGTGGAAGATGAGGCTGAAAGGGTTAGGTCGGGGAGGTGGGTGGACCAGATTGATCGGAAGGAAGATGAACACATAGGAATGTTCAAAAGGGGGGAGGATGCTGAGTTGGAAGATTGGACTGGGAAAAGGTGGAGTTAGGGTGAATGGGGAAACCGGTGAAACCTACATTAATCCTCTGTGGTTGGAGGGTCCCAAGGTAGAAGAAGAACCTTTCTTCATCTGTGCTTCGGGTGGTTAGGGTTTGGCGATGGAGGAGGCCCAGGACTCTCACGTCCTTGGCAGAGTGGAAAGGGGAGTTAATGTGCTCAGCCACAAGGCAGTGGAGTTGGTCAATGTGGCTATCCCAGATATGTTCTCTGAAATGATCCACCTGCCTTACCAATGTAGAGAAGACCACACTGGCTTTAATGTATGTAGTAGATGAGGCGTTCTGTCTCCCTTCATCACCTATCACTTTCAACCCCACCTTCATCTACCTATCGCATTCCTAGCTAACTCCCTCCTGCCACACCGCCTTCTCATTTATCTCTCAGCCCCCTTCATCCATAAGCCTCATTCCTGATGAAGGGCTTATGCCCAAAACGTCAATTCTCCTGCTACTAGTACGCTGCCTGACTGTGCTTTTCCAGGACCACACTTTTCGATTCTGATCTTCCAGCACCACATTCCTCGACTCTGATCTCCAGCATCTGCAGTCCCCAATTTCTCCTCACACCTTCAGAGCTTGCATGATTCAGATTTATGACAGTTACTTCAAATAAAACAAAACTACCGTGTACTCAAACAGCATAAAAGAAAGCCAATGCATTGTGGTCACTGTTCCAAAAGGTCCTTTACAGCAAAGTTTTCAATTAGTTCTTTTGATCATTCAACATCAATTTCTAAATAACCTGATCTCTAGCTCAGTGCTCGACAAAATGTTAATGCCAGCTATCAAACACATGCTCATGAAATCCATTTTTCCCAGCATTAGCATTCAGTTGGGTTAACACAGTTTAGATATAATGTCAACAGTACGTTATTACTGCAGTAGACACAAATGTGTATATCTCATTTCCTGTTTTATAACATGTCCAGCATTTGTATTGAAGCTTTCACTTTGATATATAACTCCAATCAATGTTTCCTTCTCCTTGCTGTTTTTGCACTCCACCTTACGAGATTCTGGAGAATCTGAGCGATGTGGGATTTGGGGAGATTAATGGTAGAGATCATCTCGCCACATCATTTATGATCTTCTTAAGCATCATTGTGACATTTTCTCCAGATCTCCCGTTATGCTAGTGGAGTAGAGAAGGACAATGATCGTTCATAAATGCTCTGTATTCCCCCAGAGAGCTGAGACTGCTCTAACCTGGGTGGGAACCTTACAGCAGGCTGGTAAAGCATTGCTGCTGCTGTACAGGATCTTAGTGAGATCACATCTGGAGTAGTGTGTACAGATTTAACCTCTTCAATGAAAAAAGGATGTTGTTATGTTGGAGGCAGCTCAGAGATGGTTCCCTCAGCTGATTCCTGCTATGAAGGTGCTAGCTTATAACGAAAGGATGATCAGGTTCATCCAGTATCCATTGGAGTTTACAAAAATAAAGGATGATCTTATTTCAACATTGATGACAGTAAGGAGCCAAGAACTGAAGAGAATTACACAGATCGTGGGGGAATCCATTCCGTTCTCCAGCCTGTTACACAGGAACAACAGGAGGATATTCAGGCCTTCGAGCCTGTTACACCAGAATAGGACGAGGCTGTTCAGCCCCTCGAGCCTGATGTATATTTATAGGAGGAGGCTAATCAGCCCCTTGAATCTATAACACTGGACCCAGAGTAGGCAATGCTGCACCAGTATCCTGTTACACAGCAACAGGATCAGTCCATTCAGCCTCCTCAAGTCCGTAACAAAGGAACTGGAAGAGGTCACACAATGACTGGAGATTGTTACACTGGGATAACAGGAGGCCATTCAGACCCACCGAATCTGTTGCAAGGGAAATGTGTTAGGATACAAACTATCTGAGACTTCTTTCATGAGAAAGGAGGAGGTAATTCAGACACGTGTCTGTTGTATGGGAACAAGTGAAGACCAATTGCTCCCTTCGTCCCATCTCTGGGATACATGAGGAGAACGTTTAGTATCTCCACCGATTATGGAGAAATATGAGAAGACCCATCAGCCCCTCAAAATGTTACACAGCAACGGGAAGATTCCATAATCCCCCACCCCTCTAACGCATCAACAGGAGGTGGTCATTCTGGCCTTGGAGATGACAACATGGGAACCCCAGAAAGACTTCATCCCATTGATTTTGTACACCAGCAGGATGTTGAGTCCAGTCAGCCACACATACCGCTTATGCAGCAATTGGAGCACATCTCTTAAAACCCTTTTGCCCATCAAACAGGAATTCAAAGAAAACGTAAAGGTTTTAGAAAGGGAAGAACTTAAAATAGCTGTATACATTAGGGAGTAAAATGTCACAATAAAGTATTGTAATTTCAGGCAAATTATTAGAATCCATTGTTGAGGACATTTGCAAACGTCAACCACAATCCATCGGACTCAACATGGTTTTACAAAAGATTAACTACGATTGAGGTGTTTTCTTGAATTATTAAAGTTGTGACAAGCAAGGTGGATAGTGGGAATCCTGGAGATGGAATATATCTGGTCTTTGTGAAGGCATCGGATATGTCGCTTCTCCAAAGAGTGAGTGGTAAGATCAGACAGCATCAGTTTAGGAGTAATTTATTGGCTTGGATGGAGGATTGGTAAACCAACAAAATGCAGTCAGATGAATTAAATGTATCATTTTATATTGGAAAATGCAATTTGTTGGGTGCCATAGATTTCGGTTCTCATGCCTCAACCATTTGGGATCGACATTATTACTCGGTTGACGGGATAGAAAATACTATAGCTACATTTTCAGATGACACTAACATTGGCGGGAAATTACTTCGGAATGATGATGCAAGAGATTTAAAAACTATATGTATAGATTGGATGAATGGGCAAACATTTGGCAATGAAAACTAAAGTGGATAAATATGGGGTTATTCAAGTTGGCCAGTCTAATAAAAAGGCAAATTATTATCTAAATGGAGAGAAACTTCAAAGAGCTTAAGTGCAGAGGGATCTGGGTGCCTGCTTGCATATCACAGAAAACTTGCTTGCGGGTACTTCAAGTACTGAGAAATGCAAGTATAACTTCATCGTTTATTTGTAAAAGGATAGAGTAGAAAGGTAGGGAGTGTTGCTGTAGCTATGCAAGGCATTAGTGAGGCTGCAACTGGAGTACAGTTTGGGTGTCCTGCAGAATGAGGTGTTTCCATTGGACGCAATTCAGAAGAGCTTCATTAGAATGATTCCACATTTGAAGTGTTTGTCTTATGAAGAGAAATTGAGCAGTTCAGGCCTATACTCTCGATTTTTTAAGAACGATAGGAGAGCTCATTGAGGTCTGTAAAATGCGAAATATAATTGAAAGTGCAGATGTGGAGTGGATATTTTTTTCATCAGCCGCAATTTCCAACAAGAGACCAGAGTTTAACGATCGAGAGATAGCAGGGATGTGGAACAGTAGTCGCGATGACATCAGCCAAGATTGTATTCCATGGCGGAGCAGATTCGAGAGTTTGGATTCCTGACTGATTCTCCTCATTCATATTCAGCTTTTCCACTGTGTTACACAGTAATGGGGGAGGACTGTGTATCAAACAGGAAGCAGGTACTCCGGAAAAATCAGTCTAAATCAGTTTGACAGAACGTCACCAGTGGAGTCACACAGTGACCAGTGCTGGGTCCTCCACTATTGACAATCGAAATCAATGATCAGGAGGATGGAACAGATATAGAGATACTGAGTTTGGTCATGTTGCTGTGATAAGCAAGAGATTAAATTATCAAGAGATGTAAAGGCAATGGATAATAATTTGGCAGGTGCAATATAACACGATATAACCTGTAATTTCATTTACAGTAATAATGGAAGGCAGTATGTTACTGAAATGGAGAGGGATTACAGGGATTAATGATACTGTGTCCTGGGGGGTTCTCTCAGACCCGTTCAGACATGTGAGGTTTTTCTCCATCTTGATCGTCTGCTCCCAGACACTCCAAGTGACCCCATTGCTCTCCGTACACATGGAATGTTTTGAAGTGTTTGGTTGGTGATGGGGATACTGTTTTCAAGCATGTATTAAGGGGACGGCCTTTATCCAAGATACATTCATTCCTTTCTACATGGAGACCCGAAGACGATGGGATTGCTGTCGGCTTGTGAATGAAGGAACTGTGGCTGCTGTCAGGACAGAGGTATTCACCAACATAGTGTACTGTGCATGGACACACGGTAACATTAACAGAGAGAGAGCTACTTCAGTTCCTCTACCTCTCCCCATTGACATGGGTACTCTGCAGATGCCATGTACACCATCGGGAATCCCATTATACTGGATACACCCAGCAGCTCCCTGATGAGGGTGAAACAATGTATTTACCTCATCCACCATATATATCCTCTGTCACCGAATGGTTACATTGATGGCAACATACTGGGCTATGACTGCTATGTCACCCAGTCCTGTTTGGAAAGTTCCAGAACATAGAAGCTGAATGAAACTGTGACCCGAACAGCCACTGGCAGCACCGTCCTTTCCCCTGGGGTGAAGCTGCAGGACGCGTTAAAGGAGGTGACACTGCTCTGTGACCAGCTCCTTGTTTAATCAGTGTCCCCTCACACTCTGCTCCTGGATTAAGTGTAGCTTGCGAGGCTGTTAATAGAAAACTCGGGTGGGTCCAACAGATCCCTTTCCACACACACACTAACTCTGTGTTTTCAGAGTTTCCCCACTCTGTAACCTTTACTCCATTTGTAGCTCATGTTACTGACCCAGATGCTGTAACTACAGTCCCCAGGCTCCACCCAAAGATGGGTCAGCAATTCCTCAGGTCTCCCTGAATGTCTCAGGCAGCTCACAGCACAACCTCCAGCAAACCATCCCCAACCCCTCCACTACATTATCAATAAGAGTCAGTCAGAAACTCCTCATCTATCAGTGTTGTAGACCAGACCAGATCCCTGCAAAATATTTTAAGAAGGTCGCTTAGAACTTTCCTTATTTTAAAAATAGATGTGAAGTTTGCGTTCCAGATATGTTGTGATTGGTCAAACTACTCGACATTAAGCAAAATATAATCTATTGAAATGCTTTAGTTAAAATACACTTAAAGAAAAGAACATTTTGAAATAGCTTATATGTTTGAACACTTACACAAACAATAGATACCGTATCTTCTTGGTATGCACTGCTTGGCACAAAGATATATTCAAATACAGATCCTTACATGCAGTTTTCCGATCGAAGAGATATCAACATCAACAGAGATCTCAGAGAGAAAAGCAGCTGGGGATCAGCTATTGAAACTTCCAACCCTTTCCGGAATCCTCAACAGCTTCTGAATGCTGCAGCTAAAAACAAACCAAGAAAACCTGGTCTGGGAGAGCTGGCCGCTGCCCTTCCATTGTTACCAATGTTTTAATAAAACCTAAAGGCTTTCTCAATTATTTACTTAAACTGTTTTCAGACAGCATTTCTGCACCTCTGTCTTTATAACCTCTCTTCAAAAAAAAATCCCTAGATAAAATAACCTTTTTATAGTGATAGTATACTCACAACTCCACCTTTAATAAACTGATCCATCAATATACAAAAAGGGATTCATTTTAGACCTCCTAATCTTCCTCTGTGAGTAGACTGGCGGGAATGGCGGGATTACCTTACACTGAAAGACTGAAGTGACTGGGCTTGTATACCCTTGAGTTTAGAAGACTAAGAGGGGATTTGATTGAGACAAATACTATTATGAAAGGATTGGACACTCTGGCAGCAGGAAACATGTTTCTGCTGATGGGTGAGTGCCGAACCAGAGGTCACAGCTTAATAATACGGGGTAGACCATTTCGGATAGAGATGAGGAGAAACTTCTTCACCCAGAGAGTGGTGGCTGTGTGGAATGCTGTGCCCCAGAGGGCAGTGGAGGCCCAGCCTCTGGATTCATTTAAGAAAGAGATGGATTGAGCTCTCAAAGATAGTGGAATCAAGGGTTATGGAAATAAGGCAGGAAGAGGATATTGATTAGGAATGATCAGCCATGATCATATTGAATGGTGGTGCAGGCTCGAAGGGCAGAATGGCCTACTCCTGTACCTATTGTCTATTGTCTATTGACTGCAATGCATATATATTACATTGACTCTGAGCATACAAATGTTCACGAGATTCGATTTCAGTCATTTTACTCCTGCCACAGAATGCCTTTGTCTTTCTTCACTCAAGTTTCCACAAAGTGTCAAAACTTAGATTTTCTAACCCTGTCACATGTATAATCTCATATTGAATGGCGGAAATAATAAGCTCAGTCGACACAGACTGGTATTTTTCTCCCAAAACATCTCCAAAATCTTTAAGGGGTCACGATCAGTGAAAACGATTTGTCTCAGATACGTTATTTGCAATTTAAATGCTGAAATGTTGTAACACCAACACCAAGCTCAAGGCCTCCTTCCCCATTGGGGAATCAATCTGTTGGTGTTTCCACTGGACACTCCAACCACACGTTACATAATGGAGCACTTCTCATCTCTCCCATAGTCCTTCTGAATGACATAGCTCCTCATGTCTCAGCATAAAAGAATTACCTCCTTCTTTGCTTCTTAATGCTTTAACCTCTTTACCTGCTACTCCTGGCCTATGCCAGTAAACCTTACTCTCACAGGGATATGTTCTAAGAAAATCTCACACATTCTTCTCAATCTCTCACAGAAACCAAACTTTGATTTCTGAACTCAATCATCATCATCAGCCATTTTAGCTTCTAACCTTCCCATTGTTACTCTCTGCTCTTCCACATGAGGTTCTCATGACTGCAGGAAGTAAATTGTTGAACTTCTCCAAAATAAGAATCTCTCTCAGGGTCATAGGTTTGCTCTGTTTTAATACCCTTCCCCACCTTTCAAAATTTGTTTGATCCTTTCAAACACAACGTGCGTTTAACCAGGCATGCTATTTTAGATTCCTGAAATACTGTCTGTCAACTTCTTGCACAAGCTCATATGCACTTCAAATGGCTTTCTTTACCTCCTCATACTCAGCAGATACCTCCTCTGATAGGGATGCAAATGCCTATCCGCTTTGTTTGAATCAACTAAATCCACATGTTCTCTGGCAACTGCATTTGTTTAGCCATTTTCTGAAATGATATTAAAAAGGCTCCCTCCATCATTCTCATCAAATTTAGATAATACCTGGATGTATTTAAACAGATCCCCATCAGTCCTTTGGCAATATAGGGTTGCTCATCCTCACTATCCTCCTTATCCAGCCGACTGTCTGCCTTCATCTCCACCTTCTATGTCAACTTTCCTCTCGAATTACTAACTTTTGAAGTTGAAACTCTCTGCTTTTCTTCTCTCTTTTTCTCTCTTTCGTCTTCATTTCCTTTTTTTTATTTCAACTTTTCATCATAATTCAAACTGTTTCAATTCCTTTTCATGTTCAAGGAGCCTCATTTGAAATTGAATTCTAGCCATTTCCAAAGACTCTGATGGCGTTTCCACCAAATGTAATTGCCGAGCTCTAGCTGTAATTATCTCTCATTTTCGCACAGACAAACACAACCCCAACTCCAGCTTGTCTGCCAATTCCTACAGCTTCCCTTCATTACCTTTTGTAAAACCCCTAACTTTACTTCTTCCACACCCAGAGAACTCTTAGTGACGAAAATTGTCTTTATACTCAACACACTGTTTAAACCATCCGAATTCAACATCCGGAACCAAAGACACTAACAACTACCATACAGGACCTTTGAACCCAATACCCTCCCAGTGCATACTCTCCAGTGTTTGCATGAGCTTATTCTGGATTCTCTAGTTTCCTCCCACAATCCAAAAGTGTGCATGTCAGGTGAATTGGCCATGCTAAATTGTTTGTAGTTTTCAGGGATGTGTGGGATAGGTGCCTTAGTCGGGGTAAATGTGTAATAATAGGATTGAGGAATGGGTCTGAGTAGGTTACTCCTCGGATGGTTGGTGTGGACTTGTTGAGTCGAATGGCCTGTTTGCGGACTGTAGGGATTGTAATTCTAAACCCAATTTGGTGCTACCGATTTAGAACCAGATAAGAGTCTCCAGTTTGCAATAGACCAACCAGACTGACTCAAACTTGTTTAAGGAGCTATCTTGGATGCCAACCTTTCCTTATTTTAAAGGAAGATGTGAAGTGGGTGTTCCAGATGTGATGGTACTCGTCAAATCACTCGCCATTAAACAAAACACAATGTATTTAAACACTGTAATCAAAATCCATACACAATGAAGAGGAATTTAGACTAACTTAACTATTGGAAACCATAACAGAATAATGGATACAGTACCTTCTACAAAAGAACTGTTCCAATATACTACAATCACCTAAACACACCCCTTGGCAAAAAGGAAGATTCAAACATGCATTCTTGCATACAGTTCTCCAATCCAGGAGGAAAGAGCATCAAGTGAGCTTCCAGAGAGAATAGCAGCTAGGGATCATTTACTAAAACTTACACCCGTTCTGGGACCCCAAGCACCTGGTGATTATTATTGCTACAATGAAAAGAAACCTAGAAAGCCTGGTCTATGCGAGCTGGCCATGGTTACTACTATTTATTAAAACCTAAAACCCCCATAAGTTATTTACTTGAGCCGTTTTCAGTAGGAAGTTTGGCCTTAAAGACCTCTTACTAAAAATAAGGAGAAAATAACATTTTATTAAAAAAGTGACAGCATTGTCAGGCAATTTAGATGCCTGGTCCTTTACTCAGTGGTCTTTCTCGTGTTACTGATCGCTAGGTCACCTGAGAGGGACAGCCACAGGTACACACCAAGGTACAAGGATGTATCTCATAACTTCTGAAATACACCTGTCCATGAACCAGCACATGGGACACACCGGGAAGTGAACAACAGCCTGACACACGCCATTTCATTATTTCGGAGCTACACAATGCCAGCACTCGATACACTAGGGAGACAAAACCCAAGGCCAGGGAAAGATACAGAGGGACAGAGAGATTCACATTAAAGACAGAAACAGACAGTTAATTAACTGAAAAGATGTTGTGTAAATTTGGGGGAAAAGACAGGGCAGTGGGACTAACTGCAGAAGTGAGATCTTCGTGAGTAAAATTACAACAATGAGAACATTGAATAAAGGCATTGTCAGATCAGCTGAAATGGTTTGTTACATCAAATTCTGAATCTGCTTCACCGAACACCACAAACAAACATAAACTGGGACAAGATGACAGCCCAGCATGGAGAGCTGTGCACACCATGCTAGTGTGTTGCTCAGTAAACTGCACTATCTGGAGAGTATTGAAAACTATACTAACATATGCTAACTATACTTGCATCAGATTACTGCCTATAATGGGAAGGTTTGCTCTGTCTGTGTGTTCATCAGAGACTGAGACAGTGTGCGCGATAGGCGTGGTTGAATGCGAAACTCATTGTTTGAGAAGGAACGCACATGGAGAAAACAATTTTAAATAAGAACAGCTGGCAGGCTTTTTGTTTATCAATAGAGAGAACGAGGGAAGTTTCATGGACAGATGAGGTGAAGTGTTTGAGAATGTTAAAATAAAGGCATTGCCAGACAAAACAGCAATATACATCCGCGTGCACATGAATGACAGATGGATGGGTGTTTGGTGTGAGGTCGAATCAGATTTGCTTCGGCAGGTTTGAAGCCGGGACCGTCAGCAGCAGATTATTGGCTTCATTAAGCCTGTACTTCATAGCTCAAGGTTCAAACAGCAGATGGAATAAACCAGTGAGATGTATTCTGGAGTAGTGAGTATTTCAAGTTAGAAATGTCAGGGAATGGTGTCAAGAATCAGCTCATTGTCAAAGAGATATCCCACAGTTGTGACTTGTCTGCTTCAGCTGCAGATATTGGCCAGGGATGGGATGGAAACAGTGGAAGGAAGTGGAGTTTGTAACCAGAACAGTAGACAGTGATCTCCATGCTCTTAACAGCAAAGGCAATGATACGATGCATTATGATTCTCCCCTGAAACTGAATAGATCAACATAGAGATCCGTGAGTAACACTGCCAGAGCAGAGAGAGAGACAGGAATTGAACACCTTGATGCAGTTAGCAGTGGTCTGTAGAGTGAATATCGAGATTGAGAGATTGGATTGGATTGGAACAATAATAGTGGCAGGAAGTGTAGACGATATGAAATAACTATAATACAGTCATAGCTGGTTTATAGAAAACAAAATCTGGATAGTGACACTCACCAGGAACACCAACGATAGCCAGGAAGGGATAATAAAAGTATTGAATAATGAGAAGAGCGAAATAGATCCGCAATGATAATGACATCCAATCAAATGCAGAAAGATACCAAATATAATCGGATAAGCTCCTGTCTATTGTTGGAATATTCCTGTCTAATGTTCTCAGATTCTGATCCATTGTTGGAATATTTCAGTCTAATGTTCTCAAATTCTGATCGATTGTTGGAACATTCCAGTCTGATGTTCTCAGATTCTGATTTCCCCTCCCCTTCTCTCTGGATCTGCTGATCCCTGTCAGTGCTGTCGGTGATGCTCTGCTCATGTTATGGGTTGACACATTGAACGGAGCCCATTTATCATTAAAAGATGGAAACCCTCCACTGGGATAATTAGAATCCATGGAGATTGGTATTAATCGCAGTCACTGAACAATAGGCTCAGTTAACCAGTTCAATAAATCACTTTTCATATACTGGATGCAATGGATGAGGGTTGCTGAGGGATGGACCATAAATCTTTCAATATTTTATATCTTTTATTTCCTTGTATATGAGAGTATTAACAGAACACTGCAGGGGTCTATGTATGTTCCATTCTGTTTATGAAAGGAGGCAGTTATAAAATAACAGATCGGCTGCATAAAAAGGCGGGGGGGGGGGGGGGTTGTGGGCAAGTTTCTAGCTACCTGAACACAAAGTACGGTGCTTATTGACCAGTGTGCGGCCAATCCTGGTTTTAATGTCCTGTTATCAAATCCTTTCATAACCTTGAGATAGAGCATTGGGATTGCTGCTCAGGAACAGGCCAAAGAAATTCTCTCCCAATGGGCCTCTTACAGAGGGAGAAGAGAAGACCATTCAGCCCATATTAGCCTGTTGCTACTTGAAAAGGTGGAAAGCTGGAATATTGGCACATTTTGTGAACAGAACCATTCAGAACAAAGAGATGTGTTGCTGCAGCAGCATAAAGTGTAACTGAGAGGGCACCTGCAGTACATTGTGTTGTCTGTGTTTCTGTATCTGAGAAAGCATGGACCTCCATCAGATACAGTTTAACGGCTGCTCACAATCCATGGGTTGCTGTGTCTCGGATCTGTTACACAGGGACAGGAGGAGGCCGTGCAGCCTCTCGAGTGTGTTTAGAACAACTGGAGGAGGCCATTAAGTCTCTTGAGTCTATTACAGAGGGACAGGAGGAGCCTAGTCAGACTTTCGAGCCCATTATAGAGGGGCAGGAAGTGTTGATTTAACTTTCAAGTCTGTTTCGCATAAATATTAGTTTTCAATTAGTTGTGGAATAGGAAATACCTGATGTCAACATTAAAGTTCTAACTTTGAACAAGGCCAATTTTGAAAGTGTTAGGCGATCCCTGTGAAAGGCTGATTGGAATACCCTATTCACAGGTAAAGGGATGGTTGGAAAATGCAAGGCCATCAAAATGTGGTTTCAGAGAATCCAGAGCAAACGTGTTCCCATTAGTGAGAGGGGCAAGGCTGGTGGGTGCAGGGAGTGCTGGATGGGTAGATATATTGATGGTCTGGTCAAGGTAAGGAAGGAGGCATATGTCAGGTAAACAGAGCTGAGATCAAGTGAATCCCGAGAGGAGTATAAGGGCAATAAGTGGACAGTCAATGGGGAATTCGGGCCAAAAAATGTGGACATGAGATGGCTTTAGAAATAGGGTTAACGAGGCATTGAAGAAATCGTACAAATCCTTTAATGGTAAAAGATTAACTAGGGGGAGAACTGGGCCCCTTAAAGATCAGTAAGACTACCTATGTATGGAACCACCCGAGATTGGAGGGATATGACACAAAAAATTCTCCTCAGTATTTAATGAGGAGGAGGTTACAAGAGCGAGAGAATGAATAAATGTACAGTGAAACATTGAAAGGTGTCTATATTACAAGGAGGTGTTTGACATTTTAAAACACATAAAGGTGAACTGATCAGTTGTATCCCAAATGTTTGTGAGAAGCTAGGAAAGAAATTGGTCAGCATTTTGCTGATATATTTGTATCATTGATTTCCACAGGTGAGGTGTCAAAAGACTGGAGGGCAGCTAACATAGTGTCATTATTTAAGAAAGTAAGGAAAAAAAAACAGGTAACCATAGATCGCTGAGCCTGACGTCAATGGAGACTAAATTGTTGGAGGGGATTTTGTGGGAAAGGATGGAAATGCATTTGAAAAGACAAGGACTGAAGAGGGCTTTGTACATTGGAGATCACGTCTCACTGACTCGGTGTAATCTTTTGAGGAAGTGATGAAGATAATTGATGAAGACAGGCCACTGGATGTTGTCTTTATGGAATTCAGTAAGATTACCAAAATGTTCTACATGGTAGACTGGTTAGCAAGGTTAGACTGGCTGGGATCCAGGGAGAACTCGCCATTTAGATCCGAAATTTTCTTGAATATTGGAGACAGGGCGTGACAATGGACATTTGTTCATTAATCGTGGAGACCTGTGACCAGTGGCGTGCCGCAAAGATCAATAGTGGGTCCACTGCCTTTTGTCACTGATACAAATCATTTACATTTGAATATATGAAGTATGGTCAGTAAGTTTGTAGATAATTCCAAAATTGGTGGTGTGGTCGATAGTAAGGAATGATCTCTCAGACTATAATGGGACTTTGCTGAGGTGAACCGAGGAGTGGCAGATAGAGTATATTTTAGTTACATATGAGGTGTTGCATTTGGGCAAGACAAATCAAGGTAAGACTTACAGGTAGTGCCCTATCGAAAGCTGCCAGTGAAGGAGAACTCCATTGAAATTATCGAATCCCTACAGTGAGGAAACAGGCTTTTCGGCCCATCGAGGCCACACCGAACCTCTAAACAGTATCCCACTGGACAAACACCTGCCCTATCCCTCTGAGCCTGCATTTCCCAATTTAGCATGGCCAATCTATCCTTATCTGTATATCTTTATACAGTTGGAATAAAACATAGCACCCGGAGGAAACTCACACAGACACGGGGAGAATGTACAAACTCCACACAGCGAGTCATTCGAGGATGGAATTAAACCCAGGGCGCTGCCCTGTGAGGCAGCAAAGATAGCCTCGTGGTGCAGGTTCTCCGTTCCTTGAAAGTGCCGTCACAGATAGACAGCGCAGTGATGAAGGCATTTGGTGATCTTCCCTTGATTGGTGCGTGCTTTGAGTCGAAGCATTTGCATGACATGTTAAATCTGTACAGGACATTGGTTTGGCCACTTTTGTAATATTGCCTTTAATTCTGGTCTCCCTACTGTCAGAAAGATGTTGTCAAACTTGAAAGGGTGCAGAAGAGATTTAAAAGAATGTTGCAGGTGTTGGAGGGTTAGAGTTACAGGGAGAGCTTTAATAGGCTGGGGCTATTTTCAAGTGTTGAGGCTGGGTGGGGGGGGGATCCTTAAAGGGGTTTATAAAATCATGAGGGGCATAGATAAGGTAAACAGTCAATGTCTTCCCAGGATAGACGAGTCCAAAATTAGAAGACAAAAGTTTAAGGTGAGAGGAGAAAGATTTAAAAAGGGACATGAGGGAGAACATTTTCACACAAAGACCGCTGTGTGTATGGATGGAACAGACAAAAGCGGTGGTGGAGGCAGGGACAGTTACACCATTTAAAAGGCATTTGGATGGATATATTCATGGGAAGGGTTTAGAGGGAGATGGGCCAATTGCTGGCAAGGGGGACGAGATTAATTTATGATATTTGGCGTATGGATGACCAGACAGAATGATCTTTTTCCGTGCTGTACATCTCTGAGAGTCTATTGACTCCTCAGTGTATAACACGGGAACAGGAGGAGGCTATTCAGCATCTGATTTCTGCCAACCAGCTTGTTTGCTCAATCACGGAGAGTCAAATACAAAAATACATCATTCAGAATTTGATGGTGTTTTACAGAAACGGGGAAAGGCCTTTCGTCAACAAAAGCTGTAAAGAATGTGAAGAGGCCATTCAGTCCCTCACCTCCATTCCACAGGAGCAGCAGGTGAGCACAGAGCTATTGGAGCCTGTTACTCAGGAGCAGGAGGAGGACATCTACTTTCACAAACTTGGGATCAGGAGGGAGCCATTCAACTGCTTGAAACTGGGGCACAGGGACAGGAAACAGTCACTCAACCGCTCGAGACTGGGACACAGGAACAGGAGCCATTTATTCAACTGCTCAAAACTGGGGCACAGGGAAATCTGGAGGCTAGTGAGGCTTGAGGATCCTGTGACGCAGGAACAGGAGGAGGTGACTCAGTCCCCTCCAGTATGGGACACTGGGAGAGAAGGGGAGTTTGCTTGGAACAAACAGAAATATAAGATAAGTTGCATCAGTGGTCCACACAATCCTGCCCCACCATTCACTAAGACCACGGCTGATCTGATGGTGATTCCCTCATTCCATTTTACAGAGATGCCCCTCTCTGCAGCCTCTGCTCCATTGTTGGTCATGTGTCAGACACAGATGCTGCAACAACAGGTACCATGACTCATCCAGAGGGTCGGGTCAAACTGGATGAGTCAGGATTTGAAGAGTCCAATCACAAGAATTAAAACAAAAATAAAGACATAGCCGGATGTTTAGTTCTCTCACATTCGCAATCTAACTCACATAACCATTACATGTTCAGGATGGACCACTGTGTAGATCCGGCTAGTGTCTGCTGAATGCAACCCAGCTCTGTGCAGAGTGAAACTCTGTGCAGCCCACACCAATGCTGGATCTATAATCCTGGGCTAAATGTCCAGCGTGGGGGGGCTGTGCAGTCCGCACTAGTTCATTCATATATAAACCCAGATTGTTGCATTGTTCGGGAAGACTGTGTTAGATCGCAGCTCAGTGTGGGGAAACTTGCAACCAATGTTGGAACTGATAGGATGTGCAGCTCCCATCCATTTACAGCTCCATATCTCCACTGTGCCTTGACAAGGGATGCTGCGAATGTGAAAGTCACTGCGAGGAAGAGATGTAAATGGAAACAATTTAAATATCAATAGTTCTGATTAAGGCACGTATCACTCTAATATTTAAAGATGAAATAACTGAGATAATATCCAATGAGATTTTGTAAATGATGCAAACGATAAGAGGGTTTGGTGACGTTATAGTGGTTGCACTATAAGCCTTCAAATAATCAATGGGAATTAGAAGAACATATATGCAGGAAGACTGGTGAGACTTGCAGGAGCAATAGGGTTGTCATAGTAGGTGATTTTAATTATCCTAACATAGACTGGGACTTCCAGAGGGTTAAGAACTTAGATGGAATATAATTTGTTAAGTGTGTTCAGGAAAGCTTCAACAAGCCGCATGTAGAGGGTCCTATTGGGGAAGGGACAAACTCGACCTACTGTTGGGAAAGTAGGTGACGGCGGTAAAGTGGGGGAGCATTTTGGGAAAAGTGACCAGAGATGTATTAATGTTAAAATAGGTATGGTAGGGACAAAATTGGTCCACAGATTCAAGTTCTAAATTGGGGCAAGGCGAATTTTGTTGAAATTTGACAGGGGATTGCAGGGCTTGATTGGAGTAGTGTGTTTACAGGTAAAAGGATCCAGGGCAAGTGGGAGGGCTTCAAAAGTGAGATAGCTCGAGTTCAAGGTCTACATGTTTCTATGAGGGTGAAGGGAAAGTGAGGCTGGAAGAGAGAACCCTGGATGACAAGAGATATTGAGGCTCTGACCAGAAAGAAAGGAGGCGTCGCTCAGGTACAGGCAGCTGGTTCCAAGGGAATCTCTGGAGGTACACAGGGGTTACAGGAGTTTACTGGAGAAGGAAATCAGCAGGGCTAAAGTGTGGTATGAGTTAGCCTTGGCTGAGCAGATTAAGATGAATCCAAATTCAGTATAGTAAATAAAATGAACAACTAGAGAGAGATAGGACGCCTTACAATCCAAAATAGGCATGCATGTGTAAAACCTCAAGAGATGGGTGAGGTCTTCAATTTCCCCTCTGTGTTTATCATGAAGAAAGACATGAAGAAAGACATGAAGATCTGTGACCTTTGGGAGGTGAGTTGCGATATCTTGGTACAGTCCATATCACAGTAGAGGTGCTGTTGGACATATTAGAATGCACAAAGTCAGATAAATCTCTTGGTCCTGACCAGATATATCTAAGAGCACTCCACAAGGCGAGAGAAGGTAGTTCAGGGGCAAGGTCTCGGAAGACAGGGCAGTAGCAAATGTAGTGCCCTTATTCAGAAGGGCTGCAAAGAAAAACCTGGGAAATATAGACCAGTAAGCTTCAAATCTGTTTCGGAAACCACTTGAGAAGGTTCGGAGATATAAGATATAGATGCATTTGGGAAGACAGAGTTTGACTTGGAGCAGTCAGCATAGCTTTGTGCGTGGCAGATCATGCCTTACAAATTTTGATCAAGATTTTTGAGGAAGTGACTTGGAAGGTTGACGAGGAAAGATGGTGGATATAGTCTATATGGATTTCAGTAAGGCCTTTGATAAGGTTCCACATGGTAGGCCGCTATAGAAGGTTAGATCGCATGGACTCCAATGTAAACTGGCAAATTGGCGACACAATTGCTTAATGTTCTGAAACAAACGGCTATGGTGGAGGCATGCTTGTCAGACTGGAGGCCTGTAACTAGTGGAGTGCCTTAGTGGTCGGTCCTGGGCCCATTGCTGTTTGTTATCTACATCAATGATTTGGACCAGAGTGCACAACGCAACGTTAGTAGGTTTGCAGATGACACTATATTAGGAGGCATCATTTACAGTGAGGAACGTTATCAGAAATTGCAGCAGTATCTTGATCAGCTGGGGAAGTGGGCTGAGAAATAGCAAATGGAGTTTAATATAGATAAATGTGGCGTCTTGCATTTTGGAAAGTCAAATCCAGGTAGGAGTTTAATGACGAATGATAGTGCCTTAAGACGTGTCGTGGAACAAAAGGACGTTGGAGATCAGGTGCACGGTTGTCTGAAATTTGAGTCACAGATACACAGGACAGTGAAGAAGGCTATTGGCACATTGGCCTTCATCAACGCATTGAGTATAGAAGTTGGGACGTTATGCTGCAATTGTACAGGATGTTGGTAAGGCGGCAGTTGGAGTATTGTGTTTAGTTTTGTTCATCTTGCTCTAGAAAGGATATTATTGAACTAGAAAGTATGCAGAACAAATTTCCAAAGATGTTTCCTGGTTGGTGGTGGGCAAGTTGTTGGAAGGAATCCTGAGGGACAGGATGTGCATGTATTTAGAAAGGCAAGGACTGATTAGGGATAGTCAACATGGCTTTGTGCCTGAGAAATCATGTCTCACAAACTTGCTTGAGTTTTTTGAGGAAGTAACAAAGAGGATTGATGAGGGGAAAAGGGTAGATGTGATCTACATGGACTTCAGTAAGGGTTTTCATAAGGTTCCACATAGGAGACTGATTAGCAAGGTTAGATCTCATGGAATACAGGAATAGCTAGCCATTTGGATACATAACTGGCTCAAAGGTAGATGATAGAAAGTGGTGGTGGAGGGTTGTTTTTTCAGACAGGAGGCCTGTGACCAGTGGAGTGCCACAAGAATCGGTGCTGGATTCACTACTTTTTGTCATTGACATAAATGGTTTGGATGCGAGCATAAGAGGTATAGTTAGTAAGTTTGCAGATGACACCAAAATTGCAGGTGTAGTGGACAGCGAAGAAGGTCACCTCAGATTACAACAGGATCTTGACCAAATTGCCAATGGGCTGAGAAGTGGCAGATGGAGTTTAATTCAGATAAATGCAATGTGCTGCATTTTGGAAAAGCAAATCTTAGCAGGACTTATATACTTAATGGTCAAGTCGCAGGGAGTGTTGCTGAACAAAGAGACCTTGGAGTGCAGGTTCACAGCTCCTTGAAAGTGGAGTCGCAGGTAGATAGGATAGTGAAGAAGGCATTTGATATGCTTTCCTTTATTGGTCAGAGTATTGAGTACAGGAGTTGGAAGATCATGTTACGACTGTACAGGACATTGGATAGGCCACTGTTGTAATATTGCGTGCAATTCTGGTCTCCTTCCTATCGGAAATATGTTGTGAAACTTGAAAGGGTTCAGAAAAGATGTATAAGGATGTTGCCAGGGTTAGAGGATTTGAGCTATAGGGAGAGGCTGAACAGGCTGGGGCTGTTTTCCCTGGAGCTTCGGAGGCTGAGGGGTGACCTTATAGACGTTTACAAAATTATGATGGGCATGGAGAGGGTAAATTGGTAAAGTCTTTTCCCTGCGGTCGGGGAGTCCGGAACGAGAGGCCATAGGTTTAGGGTGAGAGGGGAAAGATATAAAAGAGACCTACGGGGCAATTATTTCAAACAGAGGGTAGCATGTGTATGGAATGAGCTGCCAGGTGAGGTGGGGGAGGCTGATACAAGTGCAACATTTAAGAAGCATTTGGATGGGTATATGAATACGAAGGGTTTGGAGCCTTTTTGGCCGGGTGCTGGCAGGTGGGACCAGATTGGTTTGGGATATGTGGTCGGCATGGATGGGTCTGACCAAAGGTTTCCATGCTTTACATCTCTCTGACTCTATGACTTATACTAATCTCTGTTTTTTGGTGCACCATACTGGTGAGAAAGTCCAAAGGGATATTTTCCATGAGGATCTTACAAAGACCAACAGCCCCGAGGAGTTTTCAGACATCCAACACAACAGAATAAGTTTCCTAGCACAGAAAGCAAGGATTTTTTTCCCATGCGTAAGATACTCAGGGCAGGCCCAGGAAAAGAGAAACCGGGTCCATCTCCAATTCGGTCCCCAAGGCCCACTCTACCACACCGAACACAGTGCTCCAATATATATGAAGCCTGCAGCAGGACATTATGCAATGAGCAAGAGTGCTGTTGTCATTCTGCATTTAGGACATGCTGAAGATAATCCCACTTTGAATTTTGAGAGAAACACTGGTGTCAGATTGACCCTATGAAGAATTTACAACTGCATGCAATGTGTACTGTTGCAGATTAAAATCCTTTGAGCATTTTCACAAATATTCTCAAATGTCTCTGAAGAGATCTAAACCCTCAACTCTCTCGCACAGACGTCACGAAGCTGCATAGTCTTGTCTGAGGGGATATTATCCAACTAATGATAAAGGGGACTGACAGAGAGTGTATTCTTAGCAAAAAGAACCCACTTCTCTGTATCGGATCTATCAGTCTCCGTTAATTTTTTAAAAAAATCAAATCTCTAATCTGGAAATACAAACAGAAGAAGTCTATACTAGGTAGTCCATACTTAACGAGTTATTTGACCAAATGATATCATTGTTTCTCCCTCAAGTAACACGTGGTGGCTCAGTGGTTTGCACGGCTGACTCACAACACCAGGGTCACGGGTTTGGTTCCAGCCTTGGGTGACTGGCTGTGTGGAGTTCGTATATTCTCAACTGTGTCTGCGTAGGTTTCCTCCAACAGTTACAAAGATGTGCAGGTTAGATGAATTGGCCATTGCTAAATCGCTCATAATGTTCCAGGATCTGTAATTTGGGGCATTAATCAGGGTAAATATAAGATGGTAGGGGAATGGGTGTGAGTGGGTTACTCTTCAGAGGGTCTAAGTGGACTTGCTGGGCCCAATGACCTGTTTCCACACTGTAGGGATTCTACTAATTCTAAATCACTCAAGCAAGGTATCCCCCTCACTGCCCAGAGTTTAAACCTGGAATCCATTATCCCCGGTTGACAACACGGTATACCAATTATAGGGGTAAGAAACATGTTTTTGTCTGTATTGCCCTCGATCTGACGCATTGTCCTTAAAGTTTTAGCAGTATTGATCATCATTAGTTTATGACAATACTCCATAAACGTTGTCATTTTATCTAAGAACAACAGACTAATAAGGGTTCACTTTGTCTGAGAGGGCTCAATGTCGAACCATATTGATGCCGAGACCACAGTGGCCCAGGCACTCACATAGGATGAAAAAAACCGATTGCTTTTAATCGGGGAGATCAACTCCCCAAAATCTGTGGGGCAGTTGCAATTTTGTTAGCTTGATAAAGATCACTTATGGTGCCAAATAAAAGAGCTAAACCAGCCATTTTTTTCTAAAAATCATCTTAGATTACTTAAAGTTTGCAAACAGGCCCTTCGGCCCAACAAGTCCACACTGATTGGGCGAAGCGCAACCCACTCAGACCCATTCCCCTACATTTACCCCAACAGCTATCCGACCTAGCCAGGATATTGGAAATGCCTCCCATCTTTGAAGGTCTTGTTTAATTTTGTCAAACAAGTGGATACAGTTCACGATAAATAAATTATCAAAGACAGATGCAATGAATATACTGAAATAGAGAAACCACCCCAGTGACCATTTAAAAGGAAACCAGGATTTGCCCACAGTATCAGGTATTTCCCTAAGACCTCCCATAGGCATGGCCTCCAATCTTATCGCCCGGAAAGGCAACAAGCGAATCAATGAATTGCATCACATGAACCACCGAAATTGCGGAATTTGACAAAAAACATACAATGTAATTTTATGTGACTTCTATCCTACTTCTGGGGCAAATATGTTGGCATCCCTACGGATGGCCTCCGCCAGTGGCTCAATCCACAACGTAAACAACAATGGTGAAAGGTGTTAACCTTGTCGGCTGCCTGGAGAAATATTAATATTACTGGTTGGCCACACCATTAGTGAGAACCGCAGGCAGAGGATCACGGTAAAGGACCCTCACCCACTTGATAAAAACCTTGCATAGACCAAACCATTCTAATGTACAGAAGAGTTCCGGCCATTCAACCCAAACAAATGCCTTCTCTCATCTAAAGAGATCATTAATCCCTGGACAGATTGTTGTTGACACTCTTGGATCATATTGAGTAAACTCTTAACATTGTAGGAAGATCTGTGGCCCTTTATAAAGCATGCTTGGTCCTCTTTGGTAACGGAAGTCAGCAAAGTTTCCACCTTAATGTACAGGTCACAGACGGGATTTTGAAACCGAAATTTAAAAGTGAGATTGGCGTGTAAGAAGCACAATCCTCCAGGATCTTCCATTCTTAAGCATCAGAGAGATATGAGCCTCTTTTAAGGATGGAGGGATGGGTTCGTGACTGTATGAGTGACGGAACACGTTAAACATCAGCCCTGACAATAGGTTTATAAATTATTTATAAAATTTACTCAGAAATCCGTCAGGAACGTGCGCCTTTACATTCTGAAGCTGCTTCACGCCCTCCTGCGCTGACAATGGTACATTAAGGCACAACACTTATTCAGGGGTTACTCCTGGAAGACCCAGGTTCTTGAAAAATGACTCCATCTTAATCCATCTATCCTCAAAATGTTCAGGCTGAAACAATTTGGTGAAAAATCTCGGACAGGCTGCATTAATCTTTTTGGAATCGGAGGGAAGGATCCCAGTACATTCCCTAATTGAGGTAATGGCTTGAGGGGGCGCTCATTTTCCTGGCAAGTTAGGTTAAATACTTGCCTGGCTTATCACCATGTTCAAACAGCCTTTGTTTTTCAAAAGTAAGTTCCTTCCTGGATGTCTGTGTGAGCGTGGAATTCACTGTAGACTGAAGCGTTTTGATCCTCTGCAGATTAGGCACTGAGGGGCTATCACAGTATGCACTCTCGACTGTCCTCAGCTGTGCCTCGAGCCAGCGTTCCTGCTCCCCCTTCTGCCGCTTCCTGATGAATAACTATTTCCTTGGCATGAGCGTCAGTAGTTTCACATAGAATGGATGTGTTACTGGTTCAATCTGCATTAATGGCTAAGAAAGATCTGAAATCTTTACAGAAATACTCAATGAACTAACGAGCCTTAAGAAAAATAAGGATCCATTCGCCAGCGTCTCAAAACTGTGAAACTGCTTCATGGTCAGAAATTGTAATTTTCCCAATTGTGCAGGATGCCACCGAATCTAAGAATGTTGCAGGGATGGAGAAGAGATCAACATTCGTGTGGCATTTAAGTGGGTGATAGGAGAAAATAACATCCCTACTTGTGATGTGGATCTGCCTCCAGACATCCACCAGCTCTCGTTCTGCACAAGAATCAACTAATTTCTTACATTATGACGAGGGTATTGGGGAACCTTTGGACATTCTGTCCACTGTGGGATCCATACGACAGGTGAAATCATCTACACTAATGCACCATGAGACAAGATAACTTAATTTGGAAAATGCATCTACCACGGTTTTAAGAGGGTGCGACGGGAGGCAATAACCATTCAAAATACTGTATTCTTTCCCATAGTTCAAGGGTTTGGGGATTATGAACCTCCTGTGAATGTCCAATGTAATCTAGTAATTTAACTGGAAGATTCTTCCTATCCAATATGGCTTCTCCCCTACTCCTATTATTAATAAAACGAGAAATAAACCCGATCAAATCCGCCCTGCTGTAATATCAAATGGTCCTTGTCATCAAGGTGCATCTCCTGCAATAGGACAACATCCACCCTCTCCTTCCTAAGACTAGACAGTACATTTTTCCTCTTGACTGGACGATGGCTCCGCTTATTGTTCCAGGTACCACATTTAAGCACATCATTATCCATCACACACTGTAGCAACATTTGAGCTCTAGAGAGGAAGAACTCGAATTACACATCACTGATCATAAATGAAAAAAGACTCATAGAGCTTAAAAACAACATGAACTAAGACTACTACATCTAACAAGCTCTCAAATCTTTCCAAAACTAAACACACAAAAAAAACAAAAAGTGAAACAAAATCCAAAGTGCCAATGACCCTCCCCAACACCTGCCCCCCCACCACGCCCTTGCAGTGAGGACGGTTACATACCCCAAAGCTTCATCTTCTGTCTGCTACCAACATGACATTCAGGGCAATTAACGACAAAAATCGGGCTTCAACTGCCCTTTGGTCGGTATTTAGTCATCACAACTACCTTTGTAACCCGCTCCAGCTTGAGTCGCTCCCCAGACACAAGCAAGGAAAGAGAAAAAGTGTAGTAATACTAATGAAGAAGTTAAAAGTGAGTACTCTACCCATCCCCGACTATAATTTAACACTGGTTAATACAAGAAAAATCCAAGAAAATTTCTTTAAGAGAGAAACGTGATTATCTAAACATCCATCTTACTTTAAAATGTCACAAAGTTTTCGCTTTCTCTGGAGAGTCAGACAAGTGTATGGATCCATTGAAAGCAATACGGAGCACCGCTGGGTATATGAAGGAATACTGACTCCCGAGTTCCCTTACTCTTCTCTTGATATCATCCAAAGATTTTCTGTCCTGAATCACCGCCGTTGAAAAGTCCTGAAAGATCATCATCCTGGAGCCCTCGTGAATTAAAGCCATCAGATCTTTCCCCTGGGTTTTGGAAGATTCCATCTGCCTATGTTTATCCCCATAACTATGTAACCGCACAAGGACAGGGTGAAGGCGCTGGTCTGAGTCTGACCTCCGCACCATAACTCGATTAACTGTCTCAGTCTTCACCTGCCCCTTTTCAGTTTTGAAGTGAAGGAATCGCTGCAGCCAGTTTTCAATAAACTCACTGGCTGACCACCTTCCATCCGGTCCAGCAGACTGACGATGTGAACATTCTTCATCCTATCCCTGTTCTCGACGTCGTCATCATGGTCAGTTAAGGTATGGACCTGCTTTTCAAAGGCGAGGATCCTCTCCTGAAAGGAACTGATCGCGGTCTCTGTCACTGCAGTTCAGCGCTTGGCATAATCTGTTCTGTTTCCAAGGCTGTCAAGTTGCTGCTCATGTTTTTGGAGCACGGCTGAGAGCGGATCTAGCCACTGCTGAACCCTTCTTCAATCATTACTTCAATCATTTCACATAACTTGGTGAACTCAGTGACCAAGGCCTGGTGAGTAACTGGGTCTATGGAACGAGCAGAGTGGGTTAGAGCTACAGCCTCAGGCATGTTCGATGCTTCTGACGGGTGCACTGTGTGTTGGGACTTACTCGATCCTTTCCCATGTTTTGTCATTTCCATATGATAAAACGGGATTAGTAAAGATTCTATCGCTCTTTTAATGTTGAATTTTACGTAAATGGCTGGGATGGGATGGGTTAGAGAACCACTTTGCCCGTGCTATGATGCAGAGCCCAGCAAAACAGACCTTCCGGATCTCCGGTATCTTGAATTCCCCCTTAATGTTTTATCGATATTATAATTTCATTTTGCATTATATTCCTGGATGTTCCGGACCGGTGTAATTTGACACCACTGTCTACATTTTCCTCTACGCTGCAAATTGCTGCCCATTCCTCGATAATCCTTGACTCTGTTGTTATTCATAAACCTTCTGTCGGTGCCTCAAAAATATTCAATATTTCTGCCTCCAACGGTCTGTGGGGAAGAGAGTTCCAAAGACACTCAGCACCTTGAGAAAACAAATATAAACTTTATGATCTGAGTGTGAGATTTTTTTTGTGTCTCCTTATCTGAGAAAGGATATAATTACATTGAAAGCAGTTCAGAGATGTTTCATTTCACATATTCATGGGCTTATATTATGAAGGCTTTAACAGGGTACGCTTGGAATGAGAATGAAACATACAAGACCTTGATAAGTGTGGATTACATGGGTGTTTGTATAGGCCAAATTTGTAGTCATTGTCATAGAACCTCTGCAGTGTGGAGGCAGGACATTCCGTCCATTAAGTCCGCACTGATGCACTAAACTGCATCCTACCTGGACGTGGCCCCCTACCTTATCCATGTAACCCTACATTTCCCATTACTAACCCACCTAACCTACACATCCCTGGGCACTATGGGCAATCCACTTTAAACTGCACATCTTTGGACTGTGGCAGGAAACTGGAGCACTGAGAGGAAACCAACACGGTCACGGGGAGAATGTTCAAACTCCACATGGAGGGTTGCCCGCGGTTGGAATCGAACCCAGCTCCTTGGTGATGTGAGGAAGCAGTGCCACTCACAGATCCACCATACTCCTCCGTTAGTTCTGTTAATAACTTGTGGCTGACGAAAGAAATCTGCCTGACTTCTTATCACTGAACCTAAGCCAGTCTGAGACCTTTATCATCGGCCATATCACCAACCTGGTTACATTTAAAATTTGTTGTGAGCAGTGGAGGATTGGGACTAGAAAAGGAAATAGAAACACCCTTCATCCTCAGTCACAAATGGAGTGAGAAGAAATTCACAAAGTGGGAATTTAGTCAAGTGGAAATCCTCTTTCCCAGAAGTTTGGGATGGCTGAATCTTTATATTATATCGGGGCTGGCTTCATCTGATTTTCCATAGACAGGTGAATCAGGGATAAAGGTGCATGGAGAGAAAAGTGCAGCTGGGACCACAATGAGATGAGCCACGATCTCATTTACTGGTGGGGTAGTGTCAAAGGGCCGAATGGCCCACTCCTATCCCTCAGCCCTGTGTTCTGATGTTCCATTCAGCCCTTCGGACCTGCAAATCGAGGCCACTCCGATGCTTAGGTGAAGTTTTGGAAATGTACTTGGAAAATCTAGCCTGGATCAGGAAGTGACCCTCACCTCCAATCCCTGTTTCCAGGCTTCCCATCTCTGTAACTTCTGCTCCAAATTTAAGCCATGTCCCAGACCCAGATTCACTGTGAATACAGCCCCCATATCCCACCCAGGGTAAACTCAAACAAATCCTCTGCTCATCCGAATGTAGCATTACACAACACAACTTCCAGGAAAATAACCAATTACTTTTCAAAAGCATAACATGTGAAATGAGGAACAACAGTAGGCTATTCGGCCCCTCAAGCTTGCCCTGTCATTTAATACGAACATGGCTGATCTACTCCAGGACTCTACTCCACTTTCTTGCCGATCCTTGAGGAGAGTGAATGAGTTATATATACCCGCTGGGTGTTTGTATAGTCCAAATTTGTTGTCCCTCCACACCTTTCCGGGTTAGGGAATTCTAGACATTCACTACCTTTTGAGAGAAGACATCACTTTGCATCTCAGACTGAAATCGATGTTCCATATTCGGTATCTATGTCCTCAAGTTCGGGACTCCACCCAGGAATGGTAACAACTTCTCAACATCTACAGTGTCAACCCCTCTGTGTGTCTTGTATTTTTCAGCAGTATCACTCCTCATTCATTTAAACCCCAATGAATAATCGCCTCACCATTTTAGAAATTCTCATTAACACAATCCTTTCGTCCCAGGAACCCATCTTTTGAAACAACCCAGTTACTTGCTGCACCAGCATGCTGACTTTAAGTTTCATACACGGGAAGAGTCCAATCCCTTTGTACTGCTCCTTTTCTGGAAGTCCTCTCCATTAAATAACTGCCTGCCTTTGGTTCTCAGTGTCATCCATAAATTTGGATGTATGTTGCACTCAACTCCCTCTTTCAGGCTATCAGTATAGATTGTAAATAACTGATGCCATCGGACTCAGAGCTGTGGTACTCCAGCAGATACACCTTTATCATGAAGATTCATTAATCCTGACTCTCCGATTTCTATGTGTGAACCAATCACCATCCCATGTTAATACATTATCCATCATCCTACGACCTTCTGTCACGTGTAAGAACTTTTGTTTTGTAATACCTTGTGGAAAATCTCTGGAAAGCCTCGTGTCTACCAGATCCCCTTTATCAAGTCTGCTTTTTACATTCTCAGGCATCTCCAGAAATACTTTGCATAATTTTACAGGGCAAAGTATAATTTCTCTTTCACAAAACCACTTGGACCCTGCGTGAAGCACTTCTAACTGTCCATGCTGGCCAAATTTTCCAAATTAAGCTCGTCCCACCTGCTTTCATTTGGCCCATATGCCTCGAAATGTTTCCCATTCATATGTTTGTCCAAATGAGTTTATAATGTTGTAGTTGTACTGGCACCTACCCCACTTCCTCTGACAGCTCATTCCATACCCAACCACCCTCTGTGTAAAAAAGTTGTCCCTTCGTTCCTTTTAAATCTTTCCTCTTACAGCTTAAACCTGTACCTTCTATGGCTGAACTCCCCCATGCCGTTGGAAAGATCTTGGCTATTCACCCTACCCATATCTCGCATGATTTTAGACGCTTTTACAATATCACCACCCAACCTCCTACACTCCATCTGATACTAATTTCAAGAACAAGCATTTAAAGATAAGCACTGCAAATTTAAACAATATTAAACATAACAGGTAAACAATACTCAGCCCAAACTTCATATGCTGATTTGTTTTTTCTCCATATTACAATACTAAGACTGCATGAAATGCTTACTAGTGCCAATAAGAAGTCAAACACTTGGATTCCTTTGTCTAAAGGGGGCGATGATCTCGACAGTGAAAACGTATCTATAGCCAGATCTATATAATGCCACATAGTCAACACTCTCCCTCCTGGCCTCCCTATGACCTTGTGTGGTTGTGTCTTCTTTATCTTGCACTCAATTGAGAGAACCACTTTCCCCCATTCACACTTTAATTTAAACACATTTTACATCATGCACTCGTTCAGCAGTGCGAAAAGCCCGTTAATCATTGCCACACCCTCTTTTCCCTGTCATCCATCCCCCACTTCTGACAAGGGATTAAAAATCCCAGGTTCCAATCCTTTTCAGTTCTGAAGAAGTGTCACACTGGGCTTGAAATGCTAACGCCGTTTCTCTGTCTCTGCAGATGCTGACCGACCTGGTGAGTTTCTCCAGAAATGAATAGGCACAGAACAAATTTTCACTAAAACAAGTAACTGTGGCTACTGGAAATAAAAATACAAAAATTGCTTGAAGAACTGGGCGCTTTGTAAAGGGTCGTTGGACCTGAAAGTTCAACTCTGCATTCATTCCAGAAGATGCTGCAACATTTTCAGTAATTTCTTCAGCAATTTCTGTTTTTGGACAATTTCCAATGAAGGATGTCAATGATGCTGAATCATCCCATCCAACCTGTAGCGCCGTAAACTGGGGACAGAACGATAATGCATGGTGCACAAATTCCTAGATTCTAAAACTGCACAAGACTGACATCATTGACACTGCAGAGCTCTTAGTCATGTCAGGGAGAAAAACAGAGGGAAACACATTCATTTCAAATACCGAAGTTGACATTGTGGAAAAGAAACGATTTAGATTATTACCTTAAATGGATTGAGATAAAGTAACAAATTGGAGGTGTGACACCAGAGAGATGCTCTCAGCAGAATGAGAATATGAAAATGGAAGTGTTACCGCATCAGAAACCAGGTTAGGTCACTGAATACAGGGCTGATGCCAAATACGGTATCACGTGCACCTAAACCTGTTGACAACCCACACGTGACTGGTTGCATTCCAAACAGCAGAAATAACTACTGATGGAGAAGGGGAAATGATCCCAAGACTAACAGATCGGATCTAAGCTCTGTCGTCCTGCCAAATCCAAACATAAATATCGATGGATTATTAAACAATTTACTGGAGCAGAAGACGCCATAAAAATCCTCATCCTAAATATCGGAACAACTCTAAATCAGTGAAAAAAAGTCTGCACTACCCTCAGGTGTTGACTCACACTCACAGTCATCATGATGCCCACAGATTCACAGATGCCAGTCTTCAAGCAATTCGATTTGCTGTATGTGACGTGAAGAAACAGCTCGACACAGTAGATATGACAACGGCAATGGGCCCTGAAACCATTCCTGCAATGGGACTGAAGACTTGTGCTGCACAACAAGCCGCGTCCCTGGGGAAGCTTTTTCATTCCAGATCCAACTCTGACATCTCCCTGGCAATGCGGAAAATTACTCAGCTATGTCCAGTCCCCGAAGAGGAGAATAATTACAATCTTACCAATTACCACCTCGAACTCCCATCACGACAGTCAAATTGGTGGGAATTCTTTTGGACAGAGCTGTCAAGAAGCACAGAAATAACCTGCTCAGTGTGGTTTCCGATAGGTCCCCATGTGGAGATGGTGCTGTTGTGGAAATATCATTGGATTACGAATGCAGACCAGGTCAATGCTCTAGCAGCTGGTGGAAGCTAGAAACAATTAATAAAATATCGAGTCCGAAAATCTGGTGTCAGTAATAGTGCTCTTGTGTCCAATGTTGATTGTAAACATCGATCTCCTTCCCCAATGTACTTTCAGGAAGTGAATCTCCTGTGCTTTACTGGTGTGGCCTAAAAGTGACTCCAGACGCACAGACATGTGATCAACTCTTCAATGGTCTCTGAATCGGTCAAGTAAGACACTCAATTGTATCAAACTGCTCTGAGGTCTTAAAGGATAAACCAGGACAGAACAGCTGGCACCAGCCTCGTTATCAGAAAAGGGAACGGGAAACACAGTCCTATCGATCCTGCAGAGATCTCCTTCCTAACATCTGAGAACTTGTGACAACATTTACAGAGCTTTCCCACAGACTGTACACAAACATCGGGAAAGGAGGAGGTTATTCATTACGTTGAGCTTTCGTCATGCTAGTTCAGGGCCGCACATCTCCTCAATGCAGTTTTCCTCATACAATGTTCATATCCCAAATAATATGTTTATACATTGTGAAATATAAAATAAGAACGGATGTAGTGCTTTCGGCCCATCAAGTTTGCTTCTCTATTCGATATACACGCGGTTCTTTGATAACGCTTGTGTAAAAAATACGATTTGACTGTTTTCTTTAAAGTGGACTATCATCCCTGCTTCCAATCTGTCTCACACTGTCAGAGTTTGATATATTTCCTCCGGCTGGTGAGGCCAGAAACAAGGCGATAATGGACTTGAACGTGTGGCTGGGGAACTGGCACAGGAAGCAAGGATGTAAATTCTTGGATCACTGGGGTATGTTTTGTGGTAAGCATAAATTATACAAGAGAGACGGTTTGCACCTTAATAGGTTGGGGGACCAGCATTCTCGCAGGCAGGTTTGCTATTGCAACACAGCTGCATTTAAGCTAAGTAGCTGGGGGGAGGGGACAAACTGGATGTTTGAGAAGGAAATCGAAGGGAAAGTTAGAAAAAGGGAAGTCAAGAAAGACAACTGTATCAATGACGCAGAAAACTCAAAAAGTGATCATGCTATAAGGTTGAGTGAAATATGAGTTTTTTGGGGAAGGGTGAGGATAGTCACAAATTAAAAATACTATATATGAATGCACGAAGCATTATAAATAAGATGGATGAGCTTGAGGCTCTTTTGGAAATTGGCAGATACGATATTGTGGGGATAACTGAGATGTGGCTTCAAGTGGACAGGGCCTGGGAAATAAATATTCAAGGCTACACGTGCTATCGTAAGAACAGACTGACGGGTAGAGGGGGTGGGGTGGCCATGTTGTTAAGAGATGATATTCAGTCCCTTGCCGGGGGGCCTAGAATCAGGGGATGTAGAGTCAGTATGGATAGAGCTGAGAAATTCTAAGGGTACTTAGACCCTCTTGGGAATTATCTACAGGCCCCAAACAGTAGTCTGGATGTCGGATGTAAGTTGAATCAGGAGCTGAAATTGGCCTCTCGCAAAGATGTTACTACAGTTGTTATGGGGGATTTCAACATGCAGGTAGACTGGTAGAATCAGGATGGTATTGGACCTCAAGAAAGAGACTTTGTGGAGTGCCTCCGAGATGGATTCTTAGAGCAGCTGGTGCTGGAGCCGACCAGGGAGAAGGCAATTCTGGATCTGGTATTGTGCAACGAACCAGAATTGATCAGAGACCTCGAAGTGAAGGAGCCATTGGAAGTGGTGACCATAATACAAAAAGTTTCAATCTGCAATTTGAAAGGGAGAGGGTACAATCGGAAGTGACAATATTTCAGTTGAATAAAGGGAACTATGGATCTATGAGGGAGGAGCTGGCCAAAGTTCAATGGTGCAATACCTTAGCAGGGATGACAGTGGATCAGAAATGGCAGATATTTCTGTGTAGAATGCAGAAGATGCAGGATCAGTTCATTCGAAAAAGGAAGAAAGCTCCTACGAGGAGGCATGGGCGGCTGTGGCTGACGAGGGAAGTTAAGAAACATATAAAGTTAAAAGAGAAAAGGTATAACGTAGCAAAGATAAGTGGGAAAACGGAGGAGTGGGAAGCTTTTAAAGAACAACAGAGGATTACTAAGAAGGAAATACACAGAGAAAAAAAGAGGTACGATTGTAACCTGGCCAAAAATATAAAGGAGGGTAGAAAAAGCTTTTTTACATATGTGAAAGGCAAAAAAATGGTTAAGACTAAAATTGGGCCCTTGAAGATAGAAACAGGGGAACATATTACAGGGAACAAAGAAATGGCAGAAGAATTAAATTTGTACTTCAGATCTCTGTTCACTCGGGAAGACACAAGCAATCCCCCTGAGGTAACATTGGCTGAACGGCCTGACCTTAAGGGAATTTATATTTGCCAGGAATTGGTGTTGGAGAGACTGTTAGGTCTGAAGTTTGATCAGTCCCCAGGGCCTGATGGTCGACATACCAGGGTACTGAAGGAGGCAGCTCGTGAAATCGTGGATGTGTTGGTAATTATTTTCCAGAATTTCACAGATTCGGGATCAGTTCCTGCGGATTGGAGGGTGGCTAATGTTGTACCACTTTTTAAGAAAGGTGGGAGAGAGAAAACAGGAAATTAAAGACCAGTTAGCCTGACCTCAGTGGTGGGAAAGATGCTGGAGTCAATTATAAAGGACGAAATTACGACACATCTGGAGAGTAGTAACAGGATAGGTCAGAGACAGCATGGATTTATGAAGGGGAAATCTAATTTTCTGGAATTATTTGAGGATGTAACTCTGAAGATGGACGAGGGAGATCCAGTAGATGTAGTGTACCTGGACTTTCAGAAAGCTTTTGAAAAATTCCCACATAGGAGGTTAGTCAGCAAAATTAGTGCGCATGGTATTGGGGGCAAAGTACTAACTTGGATTGAAAGCTGGTTGGCTGACAGGAAACAAAGTGTCGTGCTAAATGTCTCCATTTCGGAATGGCAGGCAGTGACCAGTGGGGCACCGCAGGGATCAGTGCTGGGACCGCAGCTTTTTACAATATATATTAATGATATAGAAGATGGTATGAGTAATAACATTAGCAAATTTGCTGATGATACTAAGCTGGGTGGCAGGGTGATATGTGAGGAGGATGTTAGGAGATTACAGGGTGACCTGGACAGGTTAGGTGAGTTGCCGTTTAATGTCGGAAAATGTATGGTCATCCACTTTGGTGGAAAGAACAGGAAGGCACATTACTACCTAAATGGAATCAATTGAGGTAAAGGGGCTGTACAGAGAGATCTGGGTGTTCTTGTACAGCAGTCAATGAAGGTAAGCATGCAGGTACAGCAGATAGTGAAGAAAGCTAATAGCATGGTGGCCTACATAACAAGAGGAATTTGGTATAGAAGCAAAGACCCTGCAGCTGTACAGGGTCCTGGTGAGACCACACCTGGAGTATTGTGTGCATTCTGGTCTCCAAATTTGAGCAAAGACATTTTGGCTATTGAGAGAGTGCAGAGTAGGTACACGAGGTCAATTCCTGGAATGGCCGGACTACCTTGTGCGGAAAGACTAGACTGGGCTTGTATACCCTTGAGTTTAGAAGACTGAGAGGGGATCTGATTGAGACATATAAGATTATTAAAGGATTGGACACTCTGGAGGCAGGAAACATGTTTCCGCTGATGGGTGAGTGCCAAACCAGAGGACACAGCTTAAAAATACCAGGTAGACCATTTAGGACCAAAGATGAAGAGAAACCTCTTCACCCAGAGAGTGGTGACTGTGTGGAATGCTCTACCCCAGAGGGAGGCCCAGTCTCTGGATTCATTTAAGAAAGAGTTGGATAGAGCTTTCAAGGATAGTGGAATCAATGGTTATGGAGATAAGGCAGGAATAAGATACTGATTAAGGATGATCAGCCATGATCATAATGAATGGTGGTGCAGGCTCGAAAGGCAGAATGGCCTACTCCTGCACCTATTGTCTGTTGTCTATTGTCTAATGATATCTCCACTCATTTTACTAAACCCCATAAAATACAGGCCCAGTCACCCCAAATCGCTGGTCCCACAACAAACCTGTCATCCCAGAGATCAGTTTGGTCATCCTCCACTGCTCTCCCTCAATGTCCTTTACTAGGCAAGGAGACCAAAACTGCGAACAATATTGCACAATATTCGAGATGGGGCCCCACTAAGGCTCTATACAGCTGCAGTAAATCACCCTTACTCCTGTATTCAAATCTCCCTGAAATGAAGGTGAATACACCATTTATCTGCCTTCCTGCTCTCTGCTCCTACAATATTACTTTCACTGATTGGTGTACAGGGAAATACAGATCGTTTTCAATGTTACAGCTCCCCACTTGTTGGTTATATATACACTGGTCAGCGTGCCAATGCTATTCCTAGTATTGACTTCTGGCTTCAGAACTCACTGCCTTACATGGACTCGGAGGGCCGCGCAGAAATAAAATAAAAATGCAGCTTAAGTTCACTTCTTGTGCAACATTTTTCAACCACTCCCTTTGCAAATGATAGGATACCATTCTATTGTTCCCATCAAAGTGTACAACATCTCATCTCTCCGATTGCTCTCCATCTACCACGTATTTGCCCAGTCTCTCCACATATCTCCATCACATTGGAATCTTTTTTACATCCTCCTCATCCACTCACATGCTGACATCGTTTAGTACTGTCAGCAGACTGGGGAATATAGCATATGAGCCCCTCAACCAAAGATATGATGTGTATTGGGAATAGGTGATGTCAAATCTCGATATATCCTTGTTATCTCCTCGAAGTGTTCCATTCAAAGAAAAACATGGTCCTATTCTTACTCATTCTTTCCTGCCAGCTCTCCCATTCTAAAACCATGACCGTATTTTAGCCCCAGTCCCACAGGATTCGAATTTGCACAATAGGCTTGGGGCTTTATCAAAACTCTTTCTGAGATTCCAATCATATTGCATGGATACCTTCTCATAATTTTGTTAAAAGCCACTTTCTCAAATATGATTCCCATTTCATAAATCTCTGTTGACTTTGTCTATGCCCATTAATTTCACTTCAATATTTTTCTCTAAAACTGTTTAGTTGCTAATTTAGTGGCTATTCCCTTTTTCTCACCAGACTAAAGTTATCTAGTATTTCTAAGAAGATTTTTTTTTGTTTTTTTTCTCTTCTATGAAGTCCTAACTGAAGTATTTGCTCCGTTGATCTGCTATTTCCCTGTCCTCAATTCTCTGGTATCAGACTGTAAGAAAGCTGTAACTTTTTCTGTTAATTTTGCCATTGACATATTTTCAGAAATTATTACAAGTTCCCTCTTACATACTTTGGTAAGATATTCTTCAGAAACCCATCAATTCTTATCTTAAGCGACTCAATGATTGACCTCCCACATCCATACAATAACAGAAGCACTGTCACTCTTCCATCAGAAATACAACACGACCTACATTCGGCCCACTTTCCGACACAAGCTTGTAGCTGTGAATCTTTTGGCATTTCAACTGCACAACTATGTATTTTCTAAAGATTTTGAGGTTACCATAACAGCTCCCCTCTTAAGCAGTGCATTCCAGACCCCACAAACTCTGGGTAAAAAAACAGTCCTCAAATCCTCACTAAACTTCAAACTCTTCACTTTAAAAATGTCGCCCTTTGACTAAAAGCAACAGCTGCTGTCGATCCACCCTGAATCTTATCCTTCTGATTCACATCCCCCCCCCCCCTCAGCCTTTTCTGCTCCAAAGTAAACAACCCGAGCTTATCCAGCCTCTCTCCATAGCTGATATACTCCACCCCAGGGAACATCCTGGTGCATCTACTCTGCACTCCCTCCAGTACAATCACATTCTTCCTGTAATTTGGCCCCCATAATTACACACAGTATTCCATCTTGGCCTAACGAAAGTTCCCCATAGCTCTTATAATCTATGCTTCGATGAATAAAGGCTGTGTTTACGCTCCCCTATGCGTTCCCAAGTTGTGCAATAACCTGTCCAGTCGCATTCACGGATGTGTGGAGAAGCACCCTCTGACCGTCCTAGTGTGCTGTCATTTATTTAGTCCTCCCCTGTCTGATTCCTTCTTGCAAAGTGCATCACTTCATATTTTTCAGAGTTATATTCCATCTGCCATTGATCCACCCATCTGACCATTTTCCCTGTATTGATGTGACCATCTGATCATTCCATCTGTATCTTCCTGTAACATAAGGCGTTCCTCCACACTGTCATCTACCCGGCCAATCTTCGTATCAATAACAAACTTACTTATGACACTCCCCACCGCTCGTCCATATTCACTGCTGCATTCTTTATGATAAGGTTTAAAATCAGAAAACATCAGCTTATAGTCCAACAGGTTTATTTGGAGGCACGGGCTTTCGAAACACTGCTCCTTCATCAGGTGGTTGTGTGCTTTGATGAAGCACTTCGAAAGCTCGTGCCACCGAATAAACCTTTTGGACTATAACCTGGTGTTATGCAATTTTTAGCTTGAATGCAACTTGGCAAGTCATTAATGAGTCCTACCTGTTCTCTGGTTATTCTGTTCTGCTGGAGACACTTGTAGAATATCAGGACATTCTCCCTAATCTTGCCTGCCAGTAGCTTCCCATGCCCCTGTGTTAGTTAGTCTCCTCCAACCGATGAATTTCCTCCTTATTGTAGCCTTAACTGGCCTGTCCCAGATCCTGCCATTATTTGCCTTGAATGTGGAATAGACAGCGAGGGAAGCGTTCCGTTAATTTCCAACTTGTCAGATGTTTTGTGAATTTTCTAAATTTCACTGTGATCCAGCTCTCATTCTTTGAAACTCTAGCGAACACAGGCCGAGTTTCCTCATCAGGCATTCTCACCATCTGATGGATTAATCTGGAGAATGTCCATTGCACTTCCTCTGTGGTTAGTTTATTCTTTCTGAGATTTGGTCACCAAAACTGTACACATTACTCCAGGTACAGTGCTACCAACACGCTGTGAAACTGCTTCAACATATCTTTGTATCGATGTTCGGACTCTCTTATATGAAGGCGAACCAAACTTTAACTTTACACTTACATATATTCCTCCAAATACCCTTCACATTCATTGCATTTACAACCTCGTTTTTTGAGTTCTTATAGAAACCCTTCGGAAAATCCAATCTATGCCAAATCTACTGATTCCCCATTATCTATGCTGTAAGGAACAACTTCGAACAATTCCGAAGTTTATCAAGTATGATTTCTCCATCAGAAATGCATGCTGATTCTCTCCATTGTTGCTGTTAATTTATAAATAGCAAAAATGCCATCCTGTGTAATAGATTCCAACAGTTTCCCTACAAATGTCAAGTTAACCGGTCTGCAGTTAGCCACACTATGTCTTTTTCCCTTTGTAGCTGTTTAGATCCCTTCCATTCGTCGGTCGTTCTTGGATCACGTTTATCCACAACAGTTTCCGGTCTCTGCAGAATGTACAGGAAAATAAAACAGTCATCGACAGTGCAATTAATACTTCTATTGGTAGTTTATTTCTGACATATTGATAGGACGTACATCTGTTTCGTCAGACTTAGCAATGGTCAATCCAGCTCCATGTTCAAATACTACCTTGTTTCTGATATGAATTGACTTGATGTCTTTAGCTCCAGAAGTCCGATATGATCACTTGATATTACTGGGGGATTTTCTGGCTCTTACTCCATGAAGACAGATGCAAGGTAACTGGTTATTTCTCGGTCATTTCCCTGTTCTCCACAATGACCTCTCCTCTCCCGATTACAAATTTCCACATTTGACTCTGCTTTTATTTTGTTTCCTTTGAAATATAGATCGCAGATTGATGCAGTCTTTGTGTTCGTGTTTGTTAAAATGTACGTTCTCTTTTTGATTTCCTTTACAGTTTCACGGCCTTTCTTTTTTGGATCGTTAATGTCTGAGAATTCTCAGGTTTTCACAATAGCTGGAATTCTTCTCAAGTCACTTCCTATGATTAACATATTTTCTAATTTGTTATGTTAACCATCACTGAGTCACTTTCTCACTCTTTGGTGTTTGTACCTGAAATAAATAAATGTATGTTGCAGACTTTGCAATATTTCTAAAAACTCCTGGTCCTGACCAGTTATATTCAGGAACAGCGCAGGAGGATAGGAGGATAGAGAAGAAAATGCGGGAGCACTACTTGGCTCTTTTCTATCATCGCTGGCCAACGAATGAGGTCCCGGATGACTGGAGCATAGTGAATGCTGAGCCTGTGTTCAAGAAATGCTACAAAGATAAACCTGGGAACTAAGGACCAGTAATCCTAAAATCTAGTGGGTAGGTTACTTTAGAAGGTTCGGAGAGTTTGGATATACATGCATTTGGAAAGACAGGGTGTGGTTCGGACTAAGATTAGAATGGTGCTGGAAAAGCAGAGCAGGTCAGGCAGCATCCGAGGAGCAGGAAAATCGATGTTTCGGGCAAAAGCCCTTCAAGAAATTCAGCACAGGAGTTTGCGCAAGGAAGATCATGACTCACAATTTTATTGGAGTTCTTTGATAAAGTAACCAGCAACGTTGAGGAGGCCCGGGTGGTATCCGTAGTCTGGATGGATTTCAGTAAGGCCTTCAATAAGGTTCCACATGGTACGCCGCTCTGGAAGGTTAGGTCGCATGAAATTGAGGGGGAACTGGCAAATTAGGTACAAAATTGCCTTGATGGTAGGAAGCAGAGAATAATACTGGAAACATGCTGGTCAGACTGGAGGCCTGTGAATAGTGGAATGCCTCAGGGGTTAATGCTGGCACCACTACATATTACAGATATCTATGACTTACATGAGAATGTACAGGCATGATTTGTAAGTTTGAAGCTGGCACTAAAACAAGCGGCAACATGGAGAGTGAGGAAGGTTATCAGAAATTTCAGAAATTACAGCAGTACTTTGATCAGCTGGAGAAGTGGGCTGAGAAATAGCAAATGGATTTTAATATAGATCATTGTAAGTTCTTGTATTTTACAAAGTCAAATCAAGGTTGGAGTTTCATGGTGAATGGTTGGGTCCTAAGGAGTGTAGTGGAACAGAGGGACCTTGGAATTCAGGTGCATGATTCTCTGAAAGTTGATTCAGAGGTAGACATTGAAGAAAGCTTCTGGCACAGTGGCCTTAATCGGTTTATATCACTGAGTATCGAAATTAGGGAGTTATGATGCAGTTATACAGGACGCTGGTGAGGCCATATTGGTAACGTTATGTTCAGTTTTGTTCACTTTGCTATAGGAAGGATGTTATTAAACTGGAAAGAGTGCAGAAAAACACTTACAAGGATGTTGCCAAGGTCTCAATGGTCTGAGTTATAGAAAGAGGTTGGACAAGCTCGGGCTTTTTACTTTTGTGTGCATGAAGATGATGAGGATCATATTGTAGTTTATAAGATCATGTCAGGCATGGATAGAGTGAATGCACAGTCTTTTTTCCCAGGGTTGGGCAATCACAGACTAGAGAGCATCAGTTTAAGGTCAGAGGGGACACAATCAGCTATTACAAGGGGGCATAGCTTTAAATTAAGGGGGGGTAGATATAGGACTGATGTTAGGGGTAGGTTCTTCACTCAGCGAGTCGTAAGATCATGGAATGCCCTGCCAGTAGCAGTAGAGGACTCTCCCTCTTTATGGGTATTTAAGCGGGCATTGGATAGGTATATGGAGGATAGTGGGTTAGTGTAGGTTAGGTGGGCTTTGATCGGCGCAACATCGAGGGCCGAAGGGCCTGTACTGCGCTGTATTGTTCTATGTTCTATGTTCTATAATAAAAGGGTATCTGAGGAACAACTTTTTAACTCAGTGGCTGTAATGCATATGGAATGAGAAGTGGTTGAGGCAGATACATTGACAATATTTTAAAGGCATTTGAACAAATACATGGATAGTAAAAGATTAGAATGATACGGGGCAATTGCAGGAAATGGGTTTAGCGTGGGTGGGCATTTCGGTCGGAATGGACCAGTTTGGGCTGGAGGGCCTGTCTCCGTGATGTCGGACTCTATGACTCTAACAACCATTGCTTGTCTCCCACTGAATGTTATATTATACTTTCCAAATTCACTGTAGATATATTGAACTCTCGCCTCAAATCTTCAATGATGTTTGACTGGACTATTTAAGCATTCAATATTGTATGCAGACAACTTGTAAACTGCAACTTATAAATGTCATTATTCCTTGAAGGCTGCTTCAGACCAAGGTTAATAATTCGACCTTCTGACCACACAACATCAAATCCGAAATAACCTGCTCTCGAGTTTGCTTCGCAACATACTCTTCAACTCACCTCATATAAACTTACAGAACTTATTTTTCACAGCTTCAGCAGTCACTTACTTAACGCAGTTTAGATACAACTTGACACCATTCAATAAGACTGCGGTATCCACAATACTTGCCTATCTAATTTCCAGAACATATGATGCTCAGATTTTCTGCTACCATTTGGTTTCGATATATAATACACTAATATTTTCTTCTCCTTGTTATCTGTAAATTCCACCTCAACTGATACTGCGGAACCTGAGGGACATGTCTGTGTCGTTATTAGTGATAGACCTGGACAAAACATTCAGGGAGGCTCACTTAGACGCTGAGATGATCTGAAGGAATGTCCCACAATACTGGACAAGCAACAATATCCTCCTCGCTCTATTAGGATAAGAGTTACCATATACTCTCTGATCCCTCACACTCACTGTATATCTGTTATAGCACCTAACCCCGAAGAAGGTTCACGCTCTATCTCCAAATAAGGCTAAGGCACTACTACTCTTACTATTGAATTCAGCAACTAATCATACTATATGGATTCAAAACTGTCGACTGACTCACTCCAGACACCTCACAACTCCCCCCACCTACACCAGCACAAACAGCAGGGTCACCCATTCACACTCTCCCTCCATCCCTTTCTCCCATTCCAGGAGAAACAGCCTGCAATAGGATAGAAAGGGCCAATCCAGGTAGTGGACTGACAGATATCCGTTCTCTCACTCCCCTCACCCCGTCATGTGTGAAGGACTCTTAAAGAGCTGGAGAGGACCAGGACGCCTCGTGTGGAGAATCTGAAACATCCACGTCCTACTGACAATGTTAAGTAGCAATGTTCAGTGAAAGACAATTCTCAGTTTAAACCCACTGGCAGTTCCAACAACAGTCCTTTCACTCCCCCAAAAAAACAGTTACCTCACTGCACAGAGACGCAGACACAGAAATACACAGACGAAACACACAATACTTACAAGGATATAGATATATATACACGTATAAACACGCGAATACATATACAGTCACATACAAATCGACATAAATACAGGTAGAAACACAGGCTGAAAAACAGACAGATAGATGTAGACACGAAAACACACAGAATACAAGCATTTGGACACACACACGCACACACACAGGCACACACACACATACAGACACACACAAACAGAGGGACAGACACACATACACACGCACAAACACTTACATACAGATACACAGAGGCACAGACACAAGTGTCATTAAGACACAAGTCGATGTGTTTTGATTTGTAAGGGGATCAAGGATTCCAGGGAGAAGGCAGAAGAATGAGATCGAGGTACATATAAGAATTATTGCCCGGAATTTCCGACTCGATAGGCTGAATGGCCTCAATCTGATCATTTCCTTAATGCTCCTGCGGTCTTCTGCTATCAGGCATTCTCTTCCTGAGACAGCAGCAGAGGCTGGGTACGATACATATTTGATTGGAAAGGGTCAGTGGGAATGTGGGATAGGTTTGGAGTCCGGAATGGATTACATTCCGAATTATTCCATATTATTCTGTCCTTATGTCTGAAAAGATGTGGAGATTTGATGTTCAGTTATCACAGTTTTAAAATAACAGTCCCACAATGAAATAAGGACGTTTTGTGCTACCTGTGGTGTCCTTATCCTCAGGGAGCAGTGAAGACTCAGTTATTGAAGATATTCAAGGCTGAGCTCGACTCATCTTTACTGGACAGAAGTGTTAGTGTTTATTGGGAACAGACAGGAAATGGATGGTCAGACACACTCGGATCAGCCATGAACATTCTGAATGGTGCAGCCGAATGGGCAACTTCTGCCCATCCCATGTGTTGTTCCCTCAATCCAACAGGGTTGGGGACCACTCCATTGAGTCAGACAGGATCGTTACAATGACACAGGAGGAGACCATTCCGCCCCTGTCAGGAATTACACAGGAGCATAGAATGAAGTAATTCAGCTCGTTCAGTACACTACACAGTCCAGGAGGAGGCCATTCAACCCACCTGAGCCGCTACACAGGAAAAGGGAAGCTGTCGCTAACAGGAAATAGAGAGTAGAGGTAAATGTTTATTTTCAGGCTGTAAATGATGGAGTGCCTCAGAGATCTCTTTGGGGTCATCAGTGATCAATAATCGGAATCAAAGATCTGGAGGAAGGGGAGCGAGTGGCTTGGAGCTCAATTAGCTCATATACCAAGATGGTCATTCAATGTGTCGTCAAATAGAGGTAATGAGTCTGCAATGTGATACAGACAGGGAAGGTTAGTGAGCAAACATTCAACAGAAATAATATAAGGTAAGTTGTCTATTTTGGCGTGAAAGATGAAACAATGGTAAACAATTTAAATGAAGAGAGATTGCCGAACTCTGTGATACAGGAGATTTCCATGTTCTTGCGACATGAATCATATGAAGTCAGTTCCAGATGCAGCAAGTGATTTGGAAAGTAAGTGGAATGATGCTGTTTTTGGCAAAAGGTATCAGGGTTAATCGCAGGAATGTTTTACTGCATCTGTACAGGCATTGCTGAGACCACACCTGATGCACTGTGTGAAGGATTGATCCCCTCAACTAAAATAAAAAAGGTATAATTATTTTCGAAGATTTTCAAATCGGTTTCACTGTACTCATTCCTGGAAGGCCGGCCTTTTGTTATGGGGGATTATCAGTTTCAATCTTAGCTGAGAAATAGTATTGAACCATCCATGACTTTCTGAAAGGTGTATCAGCTGGATGCATATTATCTCCTGTCAGGGAGACTAAAGCTAGAGAAAAACCTTTAAGAAATAGATGCATTGATATTAACACACATACTATGAAGACACCTACCAATATTTACAAATTACACAGACACATGTAAGCATGTCATCAAATTATAAAGTAGGGACATTTTTTTGCGATTGGAAGGAATTGTGTACAACAAGAGCAATGACCCACCTGCATATAATCCATAATCAGGTTTTCGAGAGAATGGTCCAGTTTGGTGTTCCGTTGACAAAATTGTATGTTCCAACACAGAGAGGGAGAAAAATGTCCCCTGTCTGAGAAGGAGCAGCCGATTGAACCCACTCTCTTACTTTGTTCCGCCAGATAG
This sequence comes from Chiloscyllium punctatum, assembly GCF_047496795.1. Taxonomy (NCBI): domain Eukaryota; kingdom Metazoa; phylum Chordata; class Chondrichthyes; order Orectolobiformes; family Hemiscylliidae; genus Chiloscyllium; species Chiloscyllium punctatum. Next base: position 13,159,934 of record NC_092788.1, read on the forward strand.
CAAAGTGTGAGACCATAAAATCCTTGTGTCATCTTTACCACTTGTGAAGGATTCCTGGTGAGGACTCATTGGAATCTCTCCACTGCCTGAAAAGAAGGGAATTCAGCCAAATCCCACTGTTCAAGAAAGAAATCCCACTACCAGTAGGTTCTATGAGCAGAATAACTTCAAAGGCAGAATAGAATTTAGGGCACTCTATCATCTTGCCATTTGTTATGAGTTCAACTTTCTGTGTCTCACATTTTTCTAGAAAATGGCCTAGTCTATGACCTAAATCATTGGTCACCTCACTAAACTGGCTGCCTTTAAGATGGGTGTAACCAATGGAGGAGTGGGACTGGAAAAGGACATCGTGACCCTTCAACATTTGTTGGAACACAAATGAGAAATTCTCAAAGGGATGTTCAAGTAGAAATTCCCTTCCCCAGAGGATTGTGGTTTCTGGATGTTTGCATTTATTCAAAGTTGTTTTTGGTATGTGTAAAATGGCATACAGACAGAAACGTGCTGCTGAGACCAAAAGCACACAGAGCGGTGACAAAGTATCTAATGGCCCACTCCCTCAAGCCTGTCACACATGGTTTGGTGTCCGTTCGAAAATGTTATTTGGTTCGAAAGACGTCTCTGGTCTCTTTACAGAGTGTTTCCTCTCTGCAACGTGTGGTTCATTTGTTGGTGATTTTATAGACCCAGATTCACCGTGAATACAGTCCCCATACCTCAACAAGAGATGACTCACAAAATACTTTACTCTCTCTGATTGCAACGTTCAATAAAAGAACATTCAGGAAAATTACAGCCATTAACTTTGCAATTGCTGAATATGAGGAGAAAAGAAACAGGATCAGGTAATTCGGATGATCAAACCATTGCATAACATCATGGCTGATCTACTGTTGTCATTAACTCATCTTTAATGCCCAATTCTTCACCCCTTAGCTGTCTGACAGGCCAAAAATCCATCTAACTCCTCCTTAAATGCTTTCCGTGCGATAGTTCCCCTCGGTCTCCAGCCCAGATCATTCCTGACAGTGATTACCTTCTGTGAGTGGAAAACATTCCCGACACATACACCGTCACCTATTGATATGAACAAGAGTTGACCACAGGGGCTCCGGAAAGAGTGAATGTCTTTGATATCAAGGCAGTGTTTGACTGAGGATGGCATCAGGACCACCTACTTACTTGATCTGAATGTGGATCAGTTGTACCTTCCCACTGGATGGGGTCTTTAGAACACAATAAGGTTTGGGGTCAGTCACCAACAATCCTCTCAGTCCCGGGACATCTCTGCAGGAGATCCTCAGGATATACTCCTCAGCACAAACATCTTCAGCTCCTTCAATGTCTTTTCCCATCATAAGATCAGAAGTAGGTGTGATGACTGAAGATCACAGAATGTTCAGAACATTTTGTCCCCCATCAGCTCCTGAATCATTCTGTGTCCATGTGCAGCAAGACCCGGACAGCATTCCGGTTTGTGTTGTTAACGTTTCGGTAACATTTATGTAACAGCATGGCCAGACACTGCACATTTTCACAGTTAAAAGAGGAGCTCATTCAGCATCTCAAGTTGGTTGAACACGGGTATGAGCTAACATTCAGGAACAGGAAGAACGACAGCAGATTCAATACTCCTGCCTGTTACACAGGAAGAAGAGTAGTCTGTTCAGTGTATCGAGTTCGTAAATAGGAGCAGGCGGAACCCAATCAGACATTTAAACATGTTCCATGAGACCAGAAGGAGGCTATTCATCCCCACGAGACAGTTTGACAGGAACAAGAGGGGGTCATTGATATTCCAACACGAACAACCAATGAAACCGAGGCTGCACTGATAGAGGACTCCATGATGTTAATCATGGTTCCATTGTTTGTAGAACGTGTGCTGCTTTAACATAGTTTACTGGCAATGAGGAGGGAAGCCAAATGATTTGTGCCAAGTCTCAAAGAGGAATCTTCCATCACCGAGAAGACAGACCCATGTTCTCCATGGAGGTCAGAATCTGTTGGGAATAATTAACTGTTTTAGCATGAAGGTATTGTGGCTGCTGTAGGGATTGTGGATAACGAGACTTACAGTGTAGGACCATACACTAAATGCACTGTATTAATTTGGGGAGGGTTTATTCAAACACTGGCCCTCTGTCTCTCTCATGCGACATATGAATTTGGTGTGGGTTGAGGGGAATGCTCTCAGAGGCTCTTAAACAATCGACAATCATACAACCCAAGTAAAAAACAAGCAATGGAATTTTTCTCCGTATCAAAACGTATTTAGAACATCATGAGTGATTATCCATCCCCCTTAAGGTTCAATGCAAACGCCTCTTATTCTCTCACTGAGCTTCACTCACTGCTCATGGTGCCATCAGCACAGCGATTAATCTGGCGAAACTTGAGAGAATGTCTATCCACAATACCCCAAATACTGCCTCAACAACACTCTCAGGGATTGTCAAAAACATATTTCCTCTCACTTAGACTTCGCCATTTCTTTCCTGTGCCACAAAAAGCCATTCCTTCTCTATGCACTATGACTGACATGGAATTTATAAGTCCCTTACATCTGTACGTAGCATCAATAAAGCTAGCACCAGAGATACCTATGGAGATGTGCATCACTCTCGGGGAGAATTTCAATGAGATTGAACCTAAAATCGGGGATGATCACGTAACTGAATGGATATGAGATGTAGCAATACAGAAAACAGGCAGAGAAAGGGAGCTATCTCTACCTGTGTTCTTCTCTCCCAGGATGTATGAAGCCCTGGTCAGGGCAGCACGTTATGCAGATCTTGAACTGAGTAGCTGATTCAGCTCTTCCACAGTACCGTAAAGAGTAAAACGCATATCTATGGGTTTGTAGTGTTACAACACAGGATAAATCTTCCTGCTTAATTAAAACCAGCAACAGAGAAACGATTTATCCCATGCAGTAATCTGTGATAATTCTAGAGTCCAAATCTATTTAAAGTAAAAATTAACAACTTTATTTCTTAAAGTATAACAGAGAATGATAAACGAAAGGCTATTTACAACTTCTTCCTCTAACCTGTCATTTACCTTCCCCCTCCACAATACTAGTCCAATTACACTCCGAATTAAGATATACAAAACAAAACTTCTTATCTCAAAACCAGGAAGCTTTCGGTTCTTCTCCATATTCCTGTCTTCCTTTCTTCTTGTGGAATCTGCTTCACCAGTTACTAATCAATAAAGATACCTATAGGAGAGCTATTTTTCAGGCTGTCTTTGGATGCTGGTAGCTTGGAAGTTCTCCTCTCAACTGTTCAATTTTCCAAGGTCTTGTACTGCCAAATTATTGTATTGTATCATTGGCTGCTAAGATTGTCAATAAAAGAAATTGAAACTTGGTAGGTGGGTATTTTGGGGTATAATTTAAAATGTTTTGCTGAAATTGTTTTCAGGCAATGAGCTAATTGGGTTGTTCGACCAAATGTTACATTATATCTATTTTTCAGAACTCTTGGTGCTGTCAGATAGTTATTGTTGATTTTTAATTCTCTCAGAGGTAAATACACCCACGTGTTCATCACAGAAGTCACATGGAAACTTGACGATGGAAGCATGACACATTGAAACCCTAAAGGACTTGAGGCAAGCAGATTGGGTTTTATAACAAATAATAATGATTGCTTTTAAACTCCTCAATTTCCGTCATGTGGTATTTCTCTGTGGCTCTAGATTATGAGTAAATGGATTGACCACCATAAACTGTCTTCCCTTATGTGCAGAGAACAAGTTAAACATTCTCAACTGTAATTAGTTAGTGACGGGCATGTGGTCACAAGGAACGTGAAACTGTTGTATCTGGATTGAACAAAGGCACAAATGGTTTATTCAGATATCGCATTGAGACTAAGGACGAGACTGGGATATCATGACGGTAATATTGGACAGGTTTGGTGAGTGAGGAGGACATGGAGATCTAAATCTGTGTAGGACAAAATGGATGATTGAGTTTGAGAAGAGTCTGGTTCTTTCTCGCAAAACAGTGAGTACTTTATAAATCGTAGTATGATAGTTATAATATATAAAGAAATGAATTTTGGTTTGGAACTGAAGATATTGACTTGCACTTTCCAAAATGTACATATCATGAGCAGAAATTCAGTTCAACCCGGTTTAGTAGACAAACATAATGACTTACCAGGAACGCCAACTATTGCAAGGATGGGATAGTAACTACCTTGAATAATCCAAAGACTATTCTGGATCTGATATGCTAATGATATCCAAGGCTGAGAAAGCCAGAAACGACTCAAGGATAAAGTCCTGTCCATTGTTGGAACATTCTCGTCTAATGTTCTCAGATTCTGATACATTGTTGGAACATTCCAATCCATGGTCCTCAGATTATGAAAACTTATTGTAACACTCCTGCCTAATGTTCTCAGATTCTGATCTCTCCTCCCCTTCTCTCTGGAGCTGCTGATCCCTGTTAGTGCTGTCAGTGATGTTCCTACTCAAACTATGCGATAACACATTGAATAGAGTCCATTATCTTTCAACGATGGAAACTCTCCAATGTGATAATTAGGATCCATGGAAGTGGACATTAATTACAGTCACTTAATGAATAGCTTCAGTTAAGCCCTTTGAGTTTAATATTGATTTTATTAAAATTCAAAAGAATGTTTAAAATTTACTCATTTAGCTTAGGACATATTGGGGGTGACTGAGGGAAGGAATATTGGAGATGGTAGATTGATTACGTGTAATCATTCAATCTGCCTTAGATATGGGAGTAATGTCAAAGGATTGTCAGGATAAACAAGTTTCTCCATTTATAAATGGAAACATTCAGTCTGTAACAACTGATCAGTGATTATAATGTCAGTAAAATATGGAGAGAACTTTTCTAGTCCATAATCTGACAGGCAAATGTGCCTATGACAACATGAGTTATAACAGACAAATGGCATGGATATGTTAACAGAGAATATGATGCGACACACAATTCAGATGGTTAGTCGAGGATCAGAGAGGGCAGGTGAGGGTCATGCTGTTAATGTTGTCGATATCAATCAACTGTGATTAAGTACCATGCACTGGTTTTCAATTTGAATGTGAGCATGATATTGGGGACATGGCTGCAGAGACTGGAGGGAGGGAACATGATATTTCCCAGTCATCAGTATTGGGATGTTACTCTTTATAAAGCATAAGAAGATCAAATTCCAGGATACATCTCCAATGAGGAATGAGGAGAGCCAATATTAACCATACGACCAGAAGACATTGGAGCAGAAATTTGGCCTTTCAGCCCATTGAGCCTGCTCCGCCATTCAATGATGGCAATTAAGCTTCTCAACCTCATTCTTCCGCTTTCTGTAACCTTTCATCCCTTTACAATGAAGAACCTATCTGTCTTAAATATACTCCATTTCCTGTCCTCGACAGCCTTCTGTAGCAGTGCATTCCCTAGATTCACCACTCTCTGGCTGAAGAGGTTCGTCTTTATCTGTGTTTGAAAAGGACTTCTCTTTACTCTGTCCCCTCGGGTCCTCGTCTCCCCTCCATTGGAAATATCTTCCCAAAATCCACCCTGTCCACGTCATTCAATATTCTGTAAGTTTCAATTAGACCTCCTAACATCCTTCTGAACTCTATCAAATATAGACCCAGAGCCCTCAGATGTTCTTCATCTGTTAAGCTTTTCATTCCTGGGAGCACTTTCATGAATCTCATCGGAAAATGTTCCAGATCCAGCACAATAATCCAAATACGGCCTGACCAAAATCTTATAGAGCCTCAGAAGTACATCCCTGCATTTATATTCAACCCCTTTTGAAATGAATGGAATCATTTTATTTGCCTTCCCAACTGCTGACAACCTGCAGGTTTACCTTTCAAGATCCTTGGACTAGACCCTCCCATTGATCCCCCCCACCACCAAGTCTTCTGAACTTGCTCGCTATTTAGAAGATAGTCCATGCCTTTATTTTTCCTGGCAAATTGCATGACATCACACTTACCCACATTATACTCCACCTGCGACTTCTTTGCTCCCCTAACCTGTGCAAATCCTTCAGCAGAAGAACGTGAGGACCGTAGATGCTGGAGATCAGAGTCAAAACGTGTGCTGCTAGAAAAGCACAGCCAGTCAGGCAGACTCTGAGGAACAGGTTATTCAACGTTTCTGTCATAAAGCCTTTATCAGGAATGAATTGGTTGGCGGAAGGAGGTTGATAGATGAATGGAAGGGGCTGGGAGGAAGGTAGCTTGGAAGGCTAAATTGAGGTGAGTGGTGAGAGTGGAAAGTGGAGTGGATAGATGGGAAGGAAGATAGACACGTAGGGCAGTTCAATGGGTGGTGCTCAGTTGGAGGGTTAGATCTGGGATAAGGTGGAGGGAGGGGAGATGAGGAAAATGGTGACATTGCGCTGGATACCATGTGACTGAAGGGTTCCAATGTGGAAGACTATGCGCTCTTCCTCCAGACGTCTAGTGGCTCGAATGTGGCAGTGGAGGAGGCCAAGAACTTGCATGTCTTTGGAGGAGTGGTAGGGGGAGGCGAAGTATTCATCCACAGGGAAGTGGGGTTGTTGGGTGTGTGACGGAAAGTGTTCTCTGAACTGTTCTGCAAGTTGATGTCCTGTCTCCCCAGTGTAGAGGAGACCAGGAGAAATGGAGAGAGTAGATGAGGTGTTTGGATGCACAGGATATTTTCTGTCTGAGGTGGAAGGATCCCTTGTGGCCTTGGATGGAGGTCAGGAAGAAGTTGTTGGCACATGTTTCATTCCTCTTGCAATGGCAAGGGAAGGTGCCGGGAGTGGAAGGTGGCTTGTTGAGGTGTGGGATGGGGGATGCGTGAACCTAACGAGGGAGTCGTGAAGGAAATGGTCTCTGCAGAATGCTGATAGGGGTGGGGAGGGAAGTATATCTCTGGTGGTGTGGTCTGACTGTTGGTGGCAGAAATGGTGGAGGATGATGCGTTGTATCCTGAGATTGGTGGTCTGGAAGGCGAACATCAGAGGGGTGATAGAGGGTGCTACTGCACCCTTCTGAAGCCGAACCACCTCTTCGATGCTACCTATCCCTCTTTTCCATCGTTGCACTGTTTGAAAACTTAGCCAGAATGCCCTCAGTTCCTTCATGTAGACCATTAATGATCAAAGCGAATTTTGTGGTCCCAACACTGAGTCTTGAGGAATAACACTTGTCACTGGCTTCCATCCTGAGAAGGACACTGTTATCCCCACTTTCTGCTTTCTGTCACACAGCCATGCATCTATCCAAGCTAGCACCTTGCCTGTAACACCAGGGCCCCAATCTTTCTCAAAGCCCTCCTGCGTGGCACCTTATCACAGGAATTTAGAGAAGCAGGTGGATAACATCTACTGGTTCTCCTTGGTCAAATCTGCCCGTTACTCCCTCAAAGTATTCCAGCAGGTTTGTCAGGCATGACCTCCCATTGATGAAACAATGCTGACTTTGCACTGTTTTACTAAATGCTTCCAAGTGTTCAGAAATCCCATCCTTCACGATGGATTCCAAGATGTTACCCACAACCAAGGTTAGGCTAATGAGTCTGCAATTTTCCATCTTCTGCCTAACTCCCTTATTACGTGGAGTGTCACGTTAGCAATTTTGTAGCCTTTCCTGATTTTAGTCATTCCTGAAAGATCACCACTTTCACTTTCAGTACGTCTTCCGCTATCTCCCTTACAATGCTGGGGTATAGTCCATATGGTTCAGGTGATTTATCCAAATTCAGGCCATTCAGGTTTCTAGCATGTTCTTCTTGCTGATGCCCACCAGACCCAGCTCTGCCCTATCACTCCCTTCATTTTTTGGGAAATTACTCGTGTCTTCCACCATGAACATTGATGCAAAGTTCCTCATTCATTTCTTTGTTTTCCGCTACTGTTTCTCCAGCATAATTTTCCAGTGGTCCATATTAACTTTTGCCTCTCTTTTGCATTTTATATATCGAAAGAACCTCTTACAGTCTCTTTTCTATTACTGGTTAGCTTACCTCCATATCTAATCTTCTCTGTCCTTTTTTGCCCTCTGTTAGTTTCCAAAATTCTCTATTTTCCCACTGTCCCTCACCATATTATACGCTTGCTCTTTTGCTTGTATGCAATCCCTGACTTCCCTCGTCAGCCCTGGTTGTCTCATCCTTCCACTGCCATGCCTCTATTCCTCGGCAAGAATCTCTGCTGTGTCTCCTGAATTAATCTTGGAATCTGCTGCCATTGCTGTTCCCCTGTCTTTCATGCTTGATCCCTCTCCCAGTTAATTCTACCCAGCTTCTCCCTTATGCCTCTGCATTTGTTTTATTCAGCTGAAATACTGTTATCTCTGATTCTATCTTCTCTCTCTCAAATTACACTATAAATTCGTCCATGTTCTGATCATTGCTTCTGAAGTTTACCTTCACCCTTACGAATCCTGCGTCATTAAATCCAGTATCATCTGTTCCCAAGTGGACTCCACCAGACGTTGTTCCAAAAAGCCATCTCATAAACGTTCCTAAAATTCATTTCCTTGCGAACCACTACCAATCTAATGTAAAAACAATGACTGCAGATGCTGAAAACCAAATACTGGATTAGTGGTGCTGTTCTCTTCCAGCACCACTAATCCAGTACCAATCTAATGTTCCGAGTTTCCCTGCATACTGAAATTACCCATGATTACTGTACTTTGCATCTCCTACACATCTTTCTTATCTCCTGGGGTATCTTGTGCCCCAGCTCCTGACTACTCTTTGGAGCCCTGTACAAGACTTCAACTGTGGTTGTCTCACCTTTGTGGTTCCTCAATTCTACCCACGGAGATTCTACACCATCTGACCTTACTTCTTTTCTAACTATTGATTTAATTTCATTTCTTATTAAAATGCAAACCCACTCCCTCTGCCCACCTGCATATCTTTTCGATAGGATAAATATCCTTAAATATTCAGATCCCCTTGTAGTCACATCTCTGTGATGTCCATCGCTTCATGTCTGCCAATTTAATTCTGCACCACAAGCTACTTTACCTTATTCCTTATACAGCATGCATTCAGTTGGAACCCCTTCAGTCCTGCATTAACCGTCCATCTTCTCATTGTCATTCATTTGTGCAGTGTACTTGAAGTGTGATATGTTAAACATTTCCAGATGCTCTATTCTATTTGCGTCTGTGCTGGAGATTTTAATAACCTCTCCTGCGTTCTGTTCTCTTACCTCCTCTTTTAATTCGGCTTTTCTAATTCAACCCTACAAGTGCACCCCCACCCTGACACACACCCCTAATCAGTTTAAAGCTCAGTTGACAGCCCTGGTTAGGATTCACTCGGATTCTGATCCCAGCATGGTTCAGATGACGACTGTCCCATCGGAGCAGGTCCTTTCATCCTCAGTAATAAATGCGTTTATTCAACACAAAATACAAGAATAAAAAAGCTTTTGTGTACATACCAAAGTATGAAAACTACAAAAAGACAATGTTGTTAAAATACACTTACTATGTGAGCTATAGAAATTGTAATGTGAATTACAAAACCATGGAAGTGATGTGAAAACTTTATCAATCATTATTTGACCCAGAGCTGAGATCCTGATTTCCCCTCTGCCAGTGATTCCCTTCACTGAGATTCCACCCTGCCTCTCACGCAGTGTCGAGAGGGGCTACAAGTACCTGTTGGCCCAGAATATTTAACTTAATCCATCTTCTCCATGGAATCAATGTATTGGTCTATTGGATTGTGTTTAGCTGTCAGCAACTCAGCTCTGTGATGTCATTGGCGATAAATGATCTGGGATGACAGGCAGTATCAGCACGGTACTCACAGGGTATCGCACCAGACAAAGGGCTTATTATCAAGTCTATCCAGATTAAAGAAAAGGCCTTGCTGGAGTTGTGCTGAAAGGATATTTGAATTTTGGAGACATTAGAATATGTCACGTGCGAGTGAGGTTAGGAATGGTAAAGTAGCACAGATAAATACACGGCCAAAGAGCTGGTCGGGGAGGCAGCACTTCCGATATGTGGATCATTGGGATTCCCGAGTCGGCAGGTGGACGAGGATAAACAGAAGATTAGAACATGGCAAAGCAGATGGATGTAATTCAGCCTGTTTACTCAGCTTTGCTATACAACTGGATTCTAGTTATTCTGTTCCTTTCAATGGCAGGGTCTTTACCCAGCATCCCCAGCGGGTCAGAAAGTTCCCAGTGTCGTTGTGTGCACAGTCCTGCGAAGGGAGTATCCAGTGCCAGGGAATGGGGTGTGGGGAGTCCCAGGGGTGGCACAAGGAAAGGCTGCATGTAGTGACGAGGGACTGAGGGAACTGAGAGAGATGGAATGGGCATCCAGTGTCACTTTACTCAGACAAGTGGCCGGGCAAGATTCCTAAACACCCAGAGGAACCCGCGAACCACGGCTGCTTTTCCAAAAACCTGTCACATTTGCTGCATTTCTCCATCGAACAAAAGCAAAAATAGTTTAGATGGTAGAAATCTGAAGCAAACACAGAGACGTACTGTGGAGAGAGAAAAGAGTTAACGGTCCCAATGCAGACACGGGTGAATATACAAAGTCCACACAGATAGGGTGCAGAGATTGAAAATGAACCCAAGTCCCTAGCACTGTGAGGCAGCATTCCTGTGTCACTATGCTGCCCAATGATGGATAATTGGTGATAGTATAGTTAAAAGCATAGATACTGTTCTCCGTGATTGGGATTAAGATTTCTGCCTAGATGGAGCTTGGGTTTGAGATATATCATCTGGGTTGCAGAACTTCGAACGGGAGGGGAATGATCCACTGGTCAGAGTCCGTTTAGGTATCAGTAGCTGGACAAACAAATGACAATGAGAAGAGCGACGGGTAATACAGGACTGAAGTATTATATCGGAATGCATGCAGTATAAGGAATAAGGTAAATGAGCTTATGACTCATCCATAAATTGGCAGGTACGACATATTGGGAATTACAGTGACATCACTGCAAGAGGATCAGGATTGGGAGCTGAATATTCAATGATATTCATCCTAAAGAGATAGAGTTGTCTCAGTATTAAGAATGGAATTGAGTCAATAATCAATAATAAGAAATTAAATAAGGTCAGATGGTGTAGAATCTGTGTCGGTAGATTTGAGGAATCAAAAAGGTGAAAAAAATGCAAGTGGAGTTATGTACAAGGAGCTGGGGTGTAAGACACACCAGGAGCTAAAAGATCTGCAGGAAAGGAAAAGTTACAGTGACCATGTAAGATTTTATTATACATTGGACTGGGAATTCTGATTGATAGTGCTTAGCAGAAAAGGAATTTGTGGGATATCTACGAGGTGGCTTTTTGAAGCAGCTTGTGCAGGCAGATTAGATAAGGGGAGCTGCAAGTGACAGTGATAATAATATGATTGATTTTACTCTGCAAGTTCAGGTGGAGAAGTTAGAATCAGAAGTGACAGTATTGCAGCTGAATAAAGGCCATTGCACAGACATGAGGGAGGAGCTGAGTAGAATTGACTGGGAGTCAGGCCCAGCAGGAAAGACAGTGCAACAGCAATGGCAGGAGATTTTTGGAGTAATTCAGGATACAGCAGAGATTCATCCTGAGGAAAAAGAGGCTTGTATAGGGAGGATGGGACAACCATAGCTGACTAGGGAAGTCCCGTATAGTATAAAAGCAAAAGAGAAATGATTTAATGTGGCAAAGTGCAGTGGGAAACCTAAGGATTGGAAAGATTACAAAGACAAATCAGAGGGCAAACAAAATAAAATAAGGAGGGAGATTATTAAATATGGGTGTAAGATAGCCAATAAGATAAAGGAAGACTGTAATAGTTTCTTTCGATATATAATGTACAAAAGAGCGGCAAAAGTGAACATTGGACTGCTGGAAAATGACATTGGAGAGATAGCAGTGGAGGAACGAGAAAATGGCCAAGGAACTGAATGATTACTTTGCATCAGCTTTCATGGTGGAAGACACGAGTAATACCTTAAACATTCAAGAGATTGAGAGGCCAGAGCTGAGTATGATAGCCCCCACCATGGAAAATACGCTAGAAAAGAAATGTAATGGCCCGAAGGTGGGTAAACAACCTTGACCAGATGGACTACATCCCAGTATTATCAGGGAGATAGCTGAAGAGGGAGTGGAGGCAATCGTGGTTATCTTTCAGGATTCACTAGAGTAAGGAACGATCCCAGAGCACTGGAAACCCACTAACGTGACTCTCCTTTTTAACAAGGAAGTAAGGAAAAAGACAAAAAAATCCCACCATGAATAGTTTAACCTCTGTCATGGGTAAGATCCTGGAATCCACTCTGAAGGATGAGATTTCTGAATAGTTGAAAGTGTTCGGTAAAATAGGACAAAGTCGGCATGATTTCATCAAGGGAAGTTAATGCCTGACAAATCTATTGGAATTCTTTGTAGAGGAAATGAACAGGCTCGACCACGCACAGCCAATGGATGTTATCCACCTGGAATTCAAGAAGGGCTTTGACATGGTGTCACACAGGAGATTACTGAGTATGATAAGGGTCCGTGGTGTTCGAGGCAAGGCAGTGGCAAGAATGGAAGCTTGTCTGTCTGGCAGAAAGCAAAGAGTGGGGATAAATGTGTACTTCTCAGGATGGCAGCCGGTGACAAGTGGTGATCCAGAATGCTCAGTGTTGGAATCATAACCTTTTACTTGTTACTTTAACGAATCTAGATGAGGGAATTGAGGGCACCCTGGCTAGGTTTGCAGACGATACAAAGACGGGGAGATGGACAGGTCATATTGAGGAAGCGGAGAGGCTGAACAAGGGTTTGGACAGGTAAAGAGATCGTCAGATGCATTCCAACGTTGGGAAGTGTGAGGTCATGCACTTTGGCACGAAGAATAGAGGCATGGTCTATTTTCTAAACGGCGAGAAAATTCAGAAATCTGAAGTGCAAAGGGACTTGGGAGTTCTAGTGCAGGGTTCTCTCAAGGTCAGCTTGCAGGTTGAGGCAGTAGTTAGGATGGCAATTGTAATTATGATTGGGAGCATTTACTCCGACAAGAATTGAATACAAGAACTGACTTTATATGGCTTTGGTCAGACCACATTTGGAGTATTGTGCTCATTTTTGAGCTCCATACCTCAGGAAGGATGTACTGGCCCTGGAGCGTTTTCAGAAGATTTTCACGAGAATGGTGATAGGAATGAAAAGCTAATTGCATGAGGAATGTTTGAGTACTCTGGGTCTATACTTGATAAAGTTTGAAAGGATGAGAGGGAATGTAATTGAAATAGACAGGATACTTGATGACCCAGAGAGAGTGGATGCTGACAAGATGTTTCCATTAGATTAGAATCCGAGGGCACAGCCTTAGATGAAAGGGAACACTTTTTAGAACAGTGATAAGGAGAAAGTTATTTAACTCTAGAAGGGTGGAACCTTTGAAATTTATTGCCACAGAAGGCTGTGGGGGAAGGTCATTGAGTATATTTGAGACGGAGATAGTTTTTGTTTATCCAGGGGATCGAGGGTTATGGGGAGAAGGTCGGAGAATGCGTTTGAGAAACCTATCAGCGATGATTGAATAACGGAGCAGACCCGATGGGCTAACTGTCCGAATGTATGCTCCAATGTCTTATAGTCTTCTGGTCTAAACCTTAAGGAAGTACCTTGTATCTCTGAGAAGATTGATTCATGTTCTTCATAAACGTCAGAGATGTTGGAAATAGTTAAGCTTTAGAATGAAGGTACTGTGGCTGTTGTCGGGGTGGTGGATAATATGACATTCAGTTCAGGATCACACACCAACTGCACTGTATAATGTGGGGAGAGTTTATTTAAAACATGGACCTCTCCGTCTCTCTCAATGGGGAGTAGGGGTTGGGGTGGGTGGGTGTAGTCCGCCCAGGCACTTAAACTATCCCGAATCACGCATCCTGAATGAAATAGCAGTCGTGGAATTTATCACCTTCTCATTGTCTGTTTAGTACATCAGGAGTGATTGTCCATCCCTCTCAGGGTTCAAAGCAATCACCTCTTATTCCCTCAGAGCGCTATAGATCAAGCTTCACTCACTCCTCATGGTGTCTTAATCCCAGGGATTAATCTGGTGGAACCCCTCATCACTCTCTCTGTGGTAAAGAGATCACTCCATATAAAGAAAAGAAAATCTGTCCACAATACCCCAAATACTGCCTCAACAACACTTTCAGGTTTGATTACAATAATTTCTTTCCCTCACTTAGCTGGCTGCATTTCTTTCATTTGACACAAGAAGCAATTCATTTACATTGCAATGCCATTGATGTAGAATTTAAAAACATCCTTACATCTGTAGGTCAGCATCAATAAAGCAAGCACCAGAGGTGCCCATGGAGGTGGTCATCGCACTTGGAAGAGACTCAATCACAAAGAATCCATCTAAAACAGTGAATGGATACCTACCTGAATGGAAATGTGCTGTTGGAATATGGGATGCAGGCAGAGGAAGGGAGCTACCTTTCCTTTTGTTCTGCCCTCACGGGATTTGTGCAGCCATGCTCAGGCCAGCATGTTATGCTGATCTTGAACTGAGTGGCTGTTTCAGCTGTTCCACACGACAATAAATAGTACAACACATTGTCGTGGGTTTTCAGTTAAACAGAGACTTAACCAGAGAATGATGATCCACTGCCTTCTCTAATGGGCAAAGGGAAGCCAATATCAACAGATTATCCTGTGGTTCTAGAATACGAGTCTATGACATGACCCACCATACACTGTCTGCCTATGTTTCAGATTTTGTGCAGAGAACAAGTTAAACATCTCAAGTGCAATTATTTTGCAATGGACACATGATTAGAAGGGCGTTGAAACAGATGTATCTGGAATTAACAAAGGCACAAACGATGGTTTATTCAGGAATTGAACTGAGGCTGAGGAGGAGACTGGGACGGTCTTAATGGTGGGACTGGGCAGGATTGGTATGTGGGGAGGATATAGAGATGTACACTTTGCAGGAGAAAACGAATCAAAGAGGTTGAGAACAGTGTGTTTTATCCTTGCATATTGGTGAGTAATATGTAAATAATAGTTTCCTAGTTATAATTTCTAAGGAATAGAATCTTTGACTGGAGCTGAAAACGTTGGCTTGCACCTTTCCAAAATCTGCATATCATGAGCATCGATTCAGTTCAGACCTTTTCACTAAACAGACTGAGTGACTTACCAGGAACACCAACTATAGCAAGGATAGGATAGTAACCAGCTTGAATAATCATCAGGACATCTTCAATCCGTGACGCTAATGAGATCCAAGGCTGGGAAAGCCAGTAAAGACCAAAGGATAAACTCCTACCCATTGTTGGAACATTCCAGTCTAATGTCCCCGATTCTGATCCATTGTTGGAACATTCCAGTCTAATGTTCCTAGATTTCCATCTCTCGTGCCCTTCTCTCTGAAGCTGCTAATCTCTCTTATTGCTGCTGTACATGCTCCCGCTCACACTATGGTATAAAACACTGAAAGCATTCCCTTATTGATAGATGAGAGAAACTCTCTAGGGACGCTTACGATCCAC
Organism: Chiloscyllium punctatum; assembly: GCF_047496795.1. NCBI lineage: Eukaryota > Metazoa > Chordata > Chondrichthyes > Orectolobiformes > Hemiscylliidae > Chiloscyllium > Chiloscyllium punctatum. The sequence goes on from NC_092788.1 coordinate 13,175,457, forward strand.
GGAGACTGACATCATTACAATCGCTGATCAAATAGCTCCAGTTAACCCCTTTGAATTCAAAGCTACTTTATTAAAATTCAAAGTAACGTTGAACATTTATGCATTCTGGGTGTGATATGTGAGTGTGACTGAAGGAAGGAATGTTGAAGATGGCAGATTGATTGTGTGTAACCATTCAGTCGGCCTTGGATATGGAAGCAATGCCAGAAGTTTAACGGAACATAAACATGCTTCTCTGCTCATAAATACAGAAATGAATACCGTAACTACTGATCAGTCATTGCAATATCTGTAAAACATTGAGAAAACAACTATCATCCATGATCTGATCGCAAAATGTACCAAAAAAAAACGTGGGTTACAACAAAAAAAATGGCATGGATACGTTAACAGAGAATTGCACATTGCAAACATAGTGCAGATTGTTATTCCAGGATCAGAGAGGGCAGGTTTGGGTCATGCTGTTGATGTTATCGATGTTAAGGAACTGTCATGAAGTGTCATTTAATGGACTTCAATGACATTGTGATTATGATATTGGGGAAAAGAGAGAAGATGAAGAGGACTGGGGGACATGGCTGATTAGACTGGGTGGAGGGACAGTGATGTTCCCCATTTACCAGTATTGAAATGTTACTCTTTATTACTCATATGAAGAACAGATTCAAGAATACATCTACAATGTGGAATTAGCAGAGACAATATTAATGAAATGCATTTATGCAATACAAAATACAGGAACAAAATGATTTTCTGCACACACCAATACATACAAAGTACAAAGAGATAAGGTTGTTAAAATACACGCCTGATATTGAACTATATAAATTGAAATGTGAATTACATAACTAGGAAAGTGGTATGCAAACTTTATCAATCATTATTTGACCTACAGCTAAGATCGTGATGTCACCTCTGTCAGTGAATCCCCTCACTGAGATTCTCTGGCCTAATCTCTCATACAGTATCGGTGTGGGAGGAGGGGGTGGGGGGTTCGTGGAGGCGGGGTGGTGGTTATCATTGCCTGCTGCTCTTGGCACAGTCTATTTAAAAACTCTGCTTTCTCCATGGAACCAATCTATTGACCTAATGGGTTCTGTTCAGCTGTCAGTAACCCAGCTTTGTGATATTGTTGTAAATAAATAATTTGGGATGACAGCCAGTATCAGCACAGTGCTCACAGTGTATGGAGCCCAGACAAAGGGCTTGCCGTCCAGAGGAATTTCTAAATAAAGATTCTAACTTCTGTCTGTCCATATTTATCGACCGTAATGCAGTCTTCTGATCTACCTAACTTCACCCTCATCTAACACCTCTTCCTCTCTCACTCAGTCAGTCACTCCCCTTTCTATCCTCTCTCAGTTTATCTCCCTTCACTTGATTTCTCTCTGTTTATTTCTCTCTCACACAATGTCTGTTTACACACTCTCTCTATCTCCAATTGTGAAGTTGGAGAGCTTGTGACTCCACGATGGGCTGAATGGCCTTCATCCATGCCATAATAATTGAGATTATCTGACCCACAATAAATACTTCTGAGACAGACATGCTGGTCCGGTGACAGGTACAGGGCACAATCACCCATTCTCTTTTCATGCTCTTCTCTGGTGTACAGCTGCCTTGAAATGTCTGTTCAAACGAAACAAACTGAATGAAATTCGAGCAGTCGAGAAGACGTTAATGAGTGTGTATTTCAATCAGGATTTAATGAAGGATGAGATTCCAGAATAACATAAACAATGAATGAAAAACAGGGTAACACAAGAAATGGCAGCTGAGTACAACATGTGGTTCCAAGTGGATATCGTGGCATTACCAAGAGATTATCAATCCAGAAAAATCAGCTCCTGTTCTGTGGATCCAGGTAGAATCCCACCACTGCAGATGGTGGAAATTCAATTCAATAATGTAAAAAATATCCCTGGAATTAAGAATCTACTGCTGAGAATGAAATCATTGCCGATTGTCGGAAAAATACATCTGGTTTACCAATATCCTGCAATGAAGGAATCTTCCATCCTCACCTGGTCTGGCTGACATGCAACTCCAGACCCAAAGCAATGTCATTGACTCTCAATCGCCCCCTGAAATGGTCTAATGAGTCATTCAGTTGGATCAATCTCTTCAAAGTTTCAAACAAATGAAGCCGGATGGACCACCTGGAGTCGAAATGGGCACCGGAAAAGTCAACATTCGAAACATCACTGTAGAACCTGCAAAGTCTTCCTTACTAACATCTGAAGTCTCGTGCCAACATTGGAACAACTGCCTTACAGACTAGTCAAGCAACAGCCTGACATAGTCATACTCACGGAATCATACCTTACGGAAATAACAGTAATTAAACATGGACAACAGAGTCTCTTACTGATTACCACGTAACGTCGTTCCTCAGCTGAATCAGTCCTCCTCCATGTTAAACAACACTTGGAGAAAGCATTGACTGTGGCAAGGGCACAAAGTGTATTCTGGCTGGGGGATTTCAAAGTCAATTGTCAAGAGTGGTTTGGCAGCAGCACTACTGATCACGCTGGTCGGTTCCTAAGGACATAGCTACTAGATTGGGTCTACAGAAGGTGGTGACAGAATAAACGAGAAGGTAAAAAAGCATATCTGAACCCATCCTTACCAATCTACCAACTGAAGTTGTATATGTCCATGACAGCATCGGTAAAAGTGACCACCACACTGTCCTTGTGGTGATGAAGTCTATTGTCTCCATAAACTCTATTGTGTTGTGTGACACTATCACCATGCTAAATGGCACAGACTTTTAGCAGAGCTGCAACTCAGGACTGACCGTCCACAAGACACTGTGGACCATCAATAGCAGCAGAACGATACTCCAGCACAATCTGTAACGTCACGGCCCAGCATGTTCCCCCACTCAACCATTACCATCAAACCAGAGGATTAACCCTGGTTCAGTGGAGAATGCAGGAGGGCATGCCAGGAGCAGAACCAGGAATATATAAAGATAAAATATTCATCCACTGAAGCTTCCAAGCTGCATGCCAGATAGCATAAACAGCAAGGGACAGACAGAGCAAAGCGATCACAGAACCAATGCATCAGAATTAAGCTCTGCAGTCTTGCTAATCTGATCATAAATGGTGGCGGACGATTAAACAACTCACTGGAGTAGGAGTCTCCACAAATATCCCCAAACTCAATGATGCAAAAGATAAGGCCGAAGCTTTCGTTGCAATCTTCAGTCAGAAGTTTTGAGTGGATGATCCATTTCGACCTCCTGTGGCGGTCCTCATCATTACAGATGGGGACCGCCATCTTCAGCCGTCTTCAGCAAATTCTATTAACTGATATCAAGAAAGGTTTGAAGGCACTGGATACTGCAAAGGCTATGGCCCCTAATAACATGCTGACAATTGTCCTGAAGACTTGTACTCCGGAACATCCCGCTCTCCTAGCCAAGCTGTTCCAGTATGTTTACAAACTGACAATGGGGAAAAACTGCTCAAGTATGTACTATACATAAAAGGCAGGACAAATTCGACCCGTCCAAATACCGCCTTATCAGTCTACTCTCCATCATCAGTAAAATGATGGAAGATGTCATCAACAGTGTTATCAAGCAGCACTTGCTCAAAAATAACTTGCTCAGTGACGCCCAGTTTGGTTTTTGCAAGGTTCACTCAGCTCCTGAACTTGTCACAGCTTTGGTGCAAACATGGAAAAAGGCACCGAATTCCAGCCCTTGACATCAAGGCTGCATTCTGCCAAATGTGACATCAAGGACCCCAAGCAATAACAGTATCGTGGGCCAACACTCCATTATTGGAGTCATACCTGCGAGATAGGAAGATGGTTATTGTTGTTGGAGGTCAGTCATCTCAGCTCCAGAACATCTCTGCAGTAGTCCGTTAGGATAATGCCCTAGGTCCAAACATCTTCAGCTGCTTCAACAATGACTTTCCTTCCATCATAAGGTCAGAAGTGGGGATATTCGACAATGACTGCACAATGTTCAACACCATTCGCAAATGCTCAGATACGGAAGCAGTCCATGCCCAAAGCAACAATATCTGGGCAATATCCAGGCTTGGGCTGGCAAGTGGCAATTAACATTTGCGCCACATAAATTCAGACAATGACTGTCATTATTAAGAAACAATACAACCACTTTGTATTCAGCAGCAGCATCATCATCACTAAACTCCCACACTATCAATATCCTGGGAGGTATCATTGACCAGAAACTCAACTGGATTCGCCACATCAATATAACAGCAGATCAGAGGCTAGGAATACTGCAGGAGAAACTCACCTCCTGACTACCCAAAGCATGTCCATCATCTACAAGGCACAAGTCAGGAATGAGATGGAATATCCTCACTTGCCTGAATGGTGCAGCCCCAACAGCACAGAAGAAGCTTGACACCATCCAGGACAAAGCAGCCCATTTGATTTGTACCACATCCACAACCATTCACCCCCTTCACCACGGTCACTCAGGAGCAGCAGTGTGTACTATCTGCAAGACACAATGGAGAAATTCCCCAAAGATCCTCAGACAGATCCTTCCAATCTCACGAACACTTCCATCTGGAATGACAAGGGAAGTAGACTTTTGGGAACACCACCACCTTCAAATTCCCCTCCAAACCAGTCAACATCCTGATTTGGAAATGTATTGCCATTCCTTCACTGTTGCTGCGTGAAAACATTGGAATTCCCTCTTTAATCACTATTGAGTCACCGCACAGCAGGTAGATTGCAGCAGTTCGAGAGGGCACCACCTTCTCAAGGGCAACTAGGGACGGGCAAGAAATGCTGGGCACATCCAGCGATGCCCATATCCAAAAAAAACTTTTTTTATGAATAGTTCCAAGTTGAGCATCTGGATTGGACAGGTTATCTGATTTGAACACGAACAGTAATGCAGTGTTTCTAATATTGAACATTTTAGACTTTTCTGTTATTAAAGGGTGTTCAGTATTCGATGAAATATTGTTGCTGAGTGCTGTGATAAATTGCACCTGTTTTGTTCCTTCGAATATGACAATCATCGTAGAGAGAATGCACTCCCGCCCGATGAGACTCACTGACAGCTGCTCATTTTCAAAATATTAATGGAATACTGGCTGACACTGAATCCTCCCACCGTCCATATCACAGGGGTTACCATTGAACAGAACGTGAAGTCAAATCGACATACAAATACAAGGGTTACAAGAGCAGGTCAGAGATTTACAAGTCTATACTGAATAATAGACCCTATGACCTTAATGGCATGAGATATAGCAAATAGATTTAGGCCATTCAGCCCATTCCTTAACTCTGATACTTTGCCTTTTGTCATTGTCTCTATGAAAAGTGGAAATACCTTCTACACACTGACTATCAATCTTTGCACTAATCCATTAGTTTCAATCAGACACCCCCCACCCACCACAGTTCTTGCAAATTCCATCAAGTACACACACTGCCGCTCATATGACAAGCTGTCATCCCCAGGATGGATCACCTCCAACACCAGAAGATCTTTCCCCAGAGATAGTGTCCAAAACAGCTCACAATTGGCCAAATGCCGTCTGTCCATCGCCCATTACATTCTCAGCAGTCTGTCTCCCGTCTTGCATTCTTGCTCTCTTGAAATGAATGCGAACATTACTTTGGCTTTCCTAACTGCCAAGTGAACATGCACATTAACCATAAGAGAGGACGAGTGCCTCAAAATCCTTTTGTGCTTCAGATTTAATCGATCCTATTGGAACATAGTGTCTCCTCTATTCCGCCTACCAAAGTGCAGATTCTCACACGTTCCTGTAATTGTGTTCCTGCAGCCATGTGTTTTCCCACAGTCCTAAACTGTTCAAGCCGTTCTCCAGCTTCCCCACTTCTTCAATATCACCTGCAAACTTCGCAAAACTGCCCTCAAGTCCATTGTTCAGTTTGTTCATATATAATCCATTTCCTGGCTCATTAAGGACCGTCCACCCTCTCCAAGGCACAACAGTCAAGGTGCTTGACACCATTCAGGTTGAAGCAGTGGCTTGACTTGAATTACACCTGTAATGTCTTCACTCCCTGCACCACTGACTCTCAGTAGAAGCACACCCTACCCCCTTTTGGTGTGAGTTTACTTCATTGTGGCACACAATCCCAGGACATTGATGTCACTCTGTCTCAACAAGAAATGAGTGGTGCTCACACCAACCATGTCACTGTGTATTGATGACGATGGAGGGAGGTCGGCAAAGGGAGGTCTGCGATGAATAACTGTGAGACTGCCAGGCTGAGACCTGCCCCGACACCCTCGGATGTACCTGTGCCCGCTGTCACCGCTGCAGGCATGATCAGTCTTCCTGCAGGTCAAATCAAGGAAAGCGACCGGCCTGGATAGTGTTCCCGGCTGAGCACGCAGCACCTGTGAGGACCAACTGGAAGAGGTATTCACATACAATTTCAGCCATTCCCTCCCAAAGCTGAAATCCCAACCTGCTTCAAGAAGACCAACATCAACCTTGTAAGTGAGAAAGCTCATGCTTTAATGACTTAATGATTCCCGCCCAGTGGCTATAACTCAATAAACATGGAGTGATTTAAAAGGCAGGTTATGGCACACATCACCTCCAATCTCCCAGCCTGACTTGATCCCATATAATATGCCGACTGATGTAACGGGTCCACAACCGATTCCGCATCCCGAGCCCTGCACTCATCCTTAGGACATTTGGACAACAAAGACACCTACACCAGACTACTGCTCATTGACCTCCAACTTAAACATCATTATCCCCCCCAGACTGATCTCAAAATTCCGTGACCTTAGTCCCACTTCCACCCTCTGCAACTGGATCCCCCGGTTTCTGACCCACAGACCACGATTAGTGAAGGTAGGTATCTTCACCTCCGCCACAATAGCACTCAACACTGGTGCTCCTGGAGCATGTGTCCTCAGCCTCACACTGTACTCCCTGTGCACACACAGCTGTGTCCTCAGCCCCCTACTGTACTCCCTATACACACAGCTGTGTCCCTCAGCCCCCTACTGTACTCCCTGTACACACACGGCTGTGTACTCAGCCCCCTACTGTACTGCCTGTCCACACACGGCTGTGTCCCTCAGCCCCCTACTGTACTCCCTATACACACACGTCTGTGTCCCTCAGCCCCCTACTGTACTCCATGTACACACACGGCTGTGTACTCAGCCCCCTACTGTACTGCCTGTCCACACACGGCTGTGTCCCTCAGCCCCCTACTGTACTCCCTATACACACATGGCTGTGCCCCTCAGCCCCCTACTGTACTCACTGTACACACACGGCTGTGTCCTCAGTCCCCTACTGTACTCCCTGTCCACACACGGCTGTTTCCCTCAGCCCCCTACTGTACTCCCTGTACACACACGTCTGTGTCCCTCAGCCCCCTACTGTACTCCCTGTCCACACACGTCTGTGTCCCTCAGCCCCCTACTGTACTCCATGTACACACACGGCTGTGTCCCTCAGCCCCCTACGGTGCTCCCTATACACACACGGCTGTGTCCTCAGCCCCCTACTGAACTCCCTGTACACACACGGCTGTGTCCCTCAGCCCCCTACTGTATTCCCTGTACACACATGGCTGTGTCCCTCAGCCCCCTACTGTACTCCCTGTACACACAAGCTGTGTCCCTCAGCCCCCTAGTGTACTCCCTGTACACACTCCTGTGTCCCTCAGCCCCCTACTGTACTCCCTGTACACATGGCTGTGCCCCTCAGCCCCCTACTGTACTCCCTGTACACACACAGCTGTGTCCTCAGCCCCCTACTGTACTCCCTGCCCACACAAGGATGTGTCCTCAGTCCCCTACTGTACTCCCTGTACACACACGGCTGTGTCCTCAGCCCCCTACTGTACTCCCTGTACACACACGGCTGTGTCCTCAGCCCCCTACTGTACTCCCTGTACACACACGGCTGTGTCCTCAGTCCCCTACTGTACTCCCTGTACACACATGGCACTGTCCCTCAGCCCCCTACTGTACTCCCTATACACACGGCTGTGTCCCTCAGCCCCCTACTGTACTCCCTGTACACACACGGCTGTGTCCCTCAGCCCCCTACTGTACTCACTGTACACACACAACTGTGTCCCTCAGCCCCTTACTGTACTCCCTGTCCACACACGGCTGTGTCCCTCAGCCCCCTACTGTACTCCCTATACACACATGGCTGTGCCCCTCAGCCCCCTCCTGTACTCACTGTACACACACGGCTGTGTCCTCAGTCCCCTACTGTACTCCCTGTACACACACGGCTGTGTCTTCAGTCCCCTACTGTACTCCCTATACACACGGCTGTGCCCCTCAGCCCCCTACTATACTCCCTGTCCACACACGGCTGTGTCCCTCAGCCCCCTACTGTACTCCCTGTACACACACAGCTGTGTCCCTCAGCCCCCTACTGTACACCCTATACAAACGGCTGTGACCCTCAGCCCCCTACTGTATTCCCTGTACACACATGGCTGTGTCCCTCAGCCCCCTACTGTACTCCCTGTACACACAAGCTGTGTCCCTCAGCCCCCTAGTGTACTCCCTGTACACACTCCTGTGTCCCTCAGCCCCCTACTGTACTCCCTGTACACATAGCTGTGTCCTGAGCCCCCTACTGTACTCCCTGTACACACACAGCTGTGTCCTCAGCCCCCTACTGTACTCCCTGCCCACACAAGGATGTGTCCTCAGTCCCCTACTGTACTCCCTGTACACACACGGCTGTGTCCTCAGCCCCCTACTGTACTCCCTGTACACACACGGCTGTGTCCTCAGCCCCCTACTGTACTCCCTGTACACACAAGCTGTGTCCCTCAGCCCCCTAGTGTACTCCCTGTACACACTCCTGTGTCCCTCAGCCCCCTACTGTACTCCCTGTACACATGGCTGTGTCCTGAGCCCCCTACTGTACTCCCTGTACACACACAGCTGTGTCCTCAGCCCCCTACTGTACTCCCTGCCCACACAAGGATGTGTCCTCAGTCCCCTACTGTACTCCCTGTACACACACGGCTGTGTCCTCAGTCCCCTACTGTACTCCCTGTACACACATGGCACTGTCCCTCAGCCCCCTACTGTACTCCCTATACACACGGCTGTGTCCCTCAGCCCCCTACTGTACTCCCTGTACACACACGGCTGTGTCCCTCAGCCCCCTACTGTACTCACTGTACACACACAACTGTGTCCCTCAGCCCCTTACTGTACTCCCTGTACACACACGGCTGTGTACTCAGCCCCCTACTGTACTCCCTGTACACACACGGCTGTGTCCCTCAGCCCCCTACTGTACTCACTGTACACACACAACTGTGTCCCTCAGCCCCTTACTGTACTCCCTGTCCACACACGGCTGTGTCCCTCAGCCCCCTACTGTACTCCCTATACACACATGGCTGTGCCCCTCAGCCCCCTCCTGTACTCACTGTACACACACGGCTGTGTCCTCAGTCCCCTACTGTACTCCCTGTACACACACGGCTGTGTCTTCAGTCCCCTACTGTACTCCCTATACACACGGCTGTGCCCCTCAGCCCCCTACTGTACTCCCTGTCCACACACGGCTGTGTCCCTCAGCCCCCTACTGTACTCCCTGTACACACACAGCTGTGTCCCTCAGCCCCCTACTGTACACCCTATACAAACGGCTAAGACCCTCAGCCCCCTACTGTACTCCCAGTCCACACACAGCTGTGTCCCTCAGCCCCCTACTGTACTCACTGTACACACATGGCTGTGTCCTCAGTCCCCTACAGTACTCCCTATACACACTGCTGTGTCCCTCAGCCCCCTACTGTACTCCCTGTAAACACATTGCTGTGTCCTCAGCCCCCTACTGTACTCCCTGTAAACACATGGCTGTGTCCCTCAGCCCCCTACTGTACTCCCTGTACACACGTGGCTGTGTCCTCAGCCCCCTACTGTACTCCCTGTAAACACATGGCTGTGTCCTCAGCCCCCTACTGTACTCCCTGTAAACACATGGCTGTGTCCCTCAGCCCCCTACTGTACTCCCTGTACACACACGGCTGTGTCCTCAGTCCCCTACTGTACTCCGGAACACACACAGCTGTGTCCTCAGCCCCCTACTGTACTCCCTGTCCACACACGGCTGTGTCCTCAGCCCCCTACCATACTCGCTGTACACACACAGCTGTGTCACTCAGCCCCCTACTGTACTCCCTGTACACACACGGCTGTGTCCCTCAGCCCCCTACTGTACTCCCTGTACACACACGGCTGTGTCCCTCAGCCCCCTACTGTACTCCGGTACGCACGTGGCTGTGTTGCCAAATTCCAAACAATGCCAACTGTAAGTTTGCTGATGACATCACCAAAGCAGGAGGGATATCAAACAACGATGAGTCTGAACACAGAAAGGAGATAGTGGGTTTGGTGGCATGGTGGAATGATAATAACCTCCCTCTCAAATTCCGCAGACGTAAAGAACTGATCATTGACTTTCGAAGGAAAGGAGGGGAACAAGCCCCTATCTACATCAACGGTTGAGAGAATGCAGAGCGTCAGGTGCCTCGGAGTGATGATAACTGGCAACCTACCCTGGACTTCTCACATAGGTGTGCCAGTCAAGCTGGTTCAAAAACGTCCCTCCTTCCTCAGTTGGCTCAGGATATTTAGCATGCACTACTTCTACAGATGCACTATTGTGAACGTACTGTCCGGGTACATAATGTCCTGGTACAGCAACACTCTGCCCAGGACCATCAGAAACTACTGAAGATTGTGCTCACAGCCTAGTCTACTACAGACTCCAATCTCCCAACCATTGACTCTATTTACAAGGCTCGTTGCCGCAAAAAGGATACCAACATCTATCCAAGATTACTGAGGGAAGGGAGAGAGGAAATAACTAGGGCCTTAACAGATATCTTTGTAATATCGTTGAACACAACTGAGGTCCCAGAAGACTGGAAAGTTTCTAATCGCCTTGTTTCAGCAGGGTAGCATGAATAATCCAGTTAATTATAGACTGGTGAGCCTGACGTTTGGAGGAGGGAAGCTGCGAGAGAAGATACTGAGGGGTAGGATCTATTCTCATTTGGATGAAAATGATATTATCAGTGAGAAGCCACTTGGTTTAGTGCAGTGAAGGTCATGTCTTATCAATTTAATAGAATTATTTGAGGAAGTGACAGAGTTGATTGATGAGGGAGGGGCTGTAGATGTCATGTACATGCACCTCAGGAAGACGTTTGATAGGATTTCCCATGGTCGAGTTATGGGGAAAGTGAAGTCACGTGGTGTCCAGGGTGTGCTAGCTACATGGATGAAGAACTGACTGGTCAACAGGGGACAGAACGTAGTAGGGGAGGCGAGTTTCTCAAAATGGAGAACTGTGACCAGTGGTGCTCCATTTAAGATGTTTCGGGAAATATACATGAATGGGCAGGGAGCATAGTGATACAGACCTTTAGAAAATAGGAGACAGGTTGAGATGGAGGATTTGGATCGGCGCAGGCTTGGACCACCAAATGGCCTGTTCCTGTACTGGAATGTTCTTTGTTCTAACATTACCAAAGACCCATCATAAACCTGTAAAGATCTCCCACAACCTCTTCCATCAGACGAAAAAAAAATCAGACGCTTGAACACACAGAGCAACAAGTTCAGGAACAGCTTCTTCCTAGCAGTTATTAGACTGATGAATGGGCTCTCATCTCAGATAATGCTGATTTTGTTCATATTGATCTCGCCTAGCGCACGCCCTGTGCAGTGTAACCTCTCAGACATGTTTTACGGCAATCGTTCAGTACATCCATTCTTACCATGATCTTCCTGGACATCTTGGCACAGGACAAAATAAATCCTCAACTCCCTAGCCCCAGGTCACTGCAGTGCTCACGCCCAGGTCTCTCCCGTCATCACCCCCAGCTCCTCCCATTTCCCCCAGCTCCACTTGACCCTAGCCCCAGCTCCCTGTGATCTTTGTCTCTCACTGTTTCTCTCACACTACCTATTTCCCTGTGTTTTCCTTTTCCCTGTCTTCTGTTTCTTTCCCTGAACCTATTACCTTCCCTTCTCCCTGCACATGCGACTTGTCTGTTTCCTTGTTTTGTTTCCTTTCTCTCTTTGACTGAATGTCCATCTGTTTCCCTCGCTGTGTCCTCTCTCTCCTTCTCTTTGTTTCTGTTTCTTTCTCCTTCGTTGTCATGGTGATGGCTTCGTTTGAAGCAAGTGATGGCTCATTAGTTCGATGTTGGCAATACAATACACTCAACAAGGTTTTTGTATAGAGGACATAATTTAAAATTATCAGTTAAATTTGAATTGTTGTCAAAACAGCAACCAGAACGTGGGTATCCACTTAACAGCCAATTGTTACATCGAACTATTTTGAAACCGCCCATCTACCAGTGCTCTGGATACTGGCAACTCAAAGCATTCTATTCGGGTGCATAATGACCTGACATGGTAACTGCTCTGTCTAGGACCATAAGGAATTACAGACGGTTGTGTTCACAGTCCAGACCATCACGGAAGACAACCTTCCGTCCATTTAAACTTGTCATTGTCACAGAAAGGCTGCAACATCAAAGATCTCTCTCCCAAACTGACCATGTCCTCCTACAACGTCTTCCAACAGGGAGGAGACACAGAGGCTTGAAACCATGGAGCAGCATGCTCAGGAACACTTCCTTCCCTACCATTATTAGAGTGACAAATTGACATCTCTCACTTTTCAAATAATATTAATTTTGCTAGTGTCGATCTTAATTTGCACACCTCCTGTGAAGCTGTAACCATGTCTGCCTCACTCTGTCCAAAGACCCTGTGATCTCTGTTTTCTTGTTTAGGGTCATGTACCTGCACTACAATAAAAACAAACCTTTCCATTGTGCATTTGACTAAAATAAATGAAACCATATCAGATCAAAGACGTGGACTGCATTGGCTCAAGGTCTTCTCAACTGGAAAAATGAACTCATGCTGCCCCAGTCAGAGATACCCATATCTAATTACTGAATATAAGAAGATGACCACACTTCGGGAAGACAGGCAGAGGGAATCAAATCACTTTAAACATGATCTTAGATATATATAGGTTTCCCTCACTATTTATAAACAGAGCGTTCCTATGAAACCATTCGCAAGCTGATATGGTGTAAAGTGCAGTAGCACTAATTCATATGGGAAAAAATTCGGCTTTCTTCATAAAAGTGAAAATCCTGTTCGGATATCTTTTGGTTAGCGAAAAAATGACCTAATGTAAGTCATTCAGAGAGGGAAGTGGTGAAAAGTGAACTTTTGAAAAGTGTGGATACCTATATTTACAAGTGCAAGATATTCAGGAAAATGGGAAAAGGTGAAAAATAAATGAGGTGAATCTCACATTTGATTGCCAGTCCAGCTGATTCTCTTTGTTTGCTCTTTTTCTTCTATATCTCTCTTTCTCTATTGATTTCTCCTCCTCTTCAAAGCAGACTTCCCTGTCAACGGTATTAATCACACTCCTTTCCAGCTGCTTTCAGTTAAGGAAAGTTCCCCAGCACTTTCTGCTCGTTTCTTTGCATTTCTTTCTATAATTGAAGATTTTCAGCATCTTCCTCTATTTGATTTCACCTTCAATTTTGTTAATTCGTGGGATGTTGGCATTCGTGGGAAGGGCAGCATTTGGTTACCATCACTAATTGCTCTGATTATGAGGCCATTCCACAAGCCAATATAAAGTTAAACACATTGTCATGGGTCTCAAGTTACAATTAACCCAGACCGGGTAATAGAATTAAATTTCTGTACTGAAGGTGATCAGTGAAAGATTAAGGTTTTCAGACAAAATGTTGCTTTTATGTTTGTTTTTTCGTGAAATTCACTTTTATTCCAATTCTTATCATTTTTTATTTAAGTTCTGTCATCAGCTGTAGTGGTCTTGAAACAAATCATTTGAAACAATATCTTTTGTTTAATAGGCTTTGCTTCTGAATTACATCCAGCGACATTCCTACTTTCATACATTGTCCTAATCATAAAGTAACGTCCGAGACAAGAGCAATTTTGTGATTGAAATATTTGTAATTGGAAAAGTGGTCAGAAGAGAGCTTGAAACATTAAGTCTGAATTTTACCAACGTGCAGCCAATGGTTTGTTCAGCAACATCACTGATGCAGCGGTGAAGATTGGGGATATTATGAGCTGGGAGTGGACAAGTTTGGTGACAGAGAGAACAGGAGACATAAATCAGTTCAGGGCAAAAAAGGATCTCGAGGTTGTGCACAGTTTTGTTCTCAGATGTTTGTGAGGGAGTGGTCTGTAATTCATAGATAATGAATGGAGACTGCAATTGAAACTGAAGACAATAGTTTCTTTCTCTGACAAATATCGATAACAGAAATTGCAACGAGGTTCAAACTTGTTTATGGGATTAATGAATGGACAGAGGAAGAGAACACCAACAATAGCGAGAATAGGTTAGTAACACACCCTCCACCCTGCCCAGAATAATCATCAGTACTGCTGATATCCGATATGGTAGAAATTCCCAAGTGGGGGAAATCTTGAAAAGACTCAAGGAAAACCTCCTCTCCATTGTTGTAATGCTCCAGTCCGCTATTCTCAGATTCAGATCTATGCAGCTGTTGATCTGTGTTACTGTTGGAGCTGATGCATCTGTTACTACACTGGGATAGCGCACTGAATGAAACCTCTTACTAATAGGAGAGATAAACCCTCCAGTGACAATGTTGCATTGCATGGAGACTGACATCAATCACAGTCAGAGCAAACAGTCCCAGCTTTCAATACAGCACATTCATTTCACAATATATCTGGACTGGACTACATGTTGACATTGCTCGCTATTGGTCACATCTCCCATCATCAATTGCTCGAGTTAAGTCCGTTGTGAGGGAGAATAAGAATATTTTCCTTTCGTAGGCTACATGATTCTGCTCTCTTGTCCGTTTACTATGCTGTAACCATCTCTCCAAAAATCCTTCCACCCCCAAAAGAATCACAATCAGGATGTTGTTACTGTGCTGATCTCTCCTCCACGGGAACAAACACTAGCGAACAGACTGTCATTGAGCACAGTCGCCCTGAACATAGACAGGAAATGTGGACTTCTCCGAATGTTCCTCTCACTGCTCTAATAAGGCAACTTTGGAACTTCCATTGGGAATATGCTTCAGTAATGTATTTATATAAATTTACAGACTTCTAAATGCAGTTTTATTTGCTGTAAACCGTTTTTTTTCTGCATTTTGGCCTCAGTCCAAAACTAAAAGTGATAATTACAATGAACGTATTCATTAAGACTTATGCATAAATGAGTCAGGTTCGAATGAACATGTTATTGGCTGGGAGATAGGTGGAATGGGAGCAGTGGCTGTGGAGACTGCATGGGGAGTACAATGATAATCCCCAGTCATCATCACTCTTTCTGACAGATAGAATTAAATCTAATGCTTAACAAGGAAACAGCCAACATTTGGGAGGTGCAATGCTGAATGACAGTGTGAACTAAAAGGATAATATTAAATGTGATAAATTGAATTATATTGTATATACAAGCCATTTAATCATTGGGAATACAGATTGAGTAAGGTCACCGGACCTAAAACATTAACTCTGATTTCTCTTTACAGATACTGCCAGACCTGTTGAGCTTGCCCTTAAGTTCTGTTTTTTTTTGTTTGAGATTGATCATATTGTTCATATCTGGCAGGATACTTACAATTAAAAGCAGCCGCTAATAACAAAATGTGGAGGGCTATGGGGACAGTAAAGGAGACTAACAGTAGCGATATATTCATTCCAAGCTGGAAGAGACAATGGGCTGAGTTTCCCCCACTTCTGCTGTAAATAATTCTGTGATATGAAACCAAAGCCTTTGCAGAAGTGGTAGACAAGCTAGTTCAACGAAGGTCACAGAGTGCTCCACCATCAATAACCTATTCCTATTACCTTATGAAATGTCAGCTGCCTCTAAAATGTCTTTTCAAACAAAGTGGAGTTCCTGAGATTTGCAGGATAATCAGAAAAATATTCTTTTTTCCTTTGACTCTTAAAGAAGAAACAGATTTCGGCCGTGACACAGACACACCAACTATAATAGGAACAGAAAAGGGCTACATTGTCCATATGTAACCGAATTCAGCATGTAGCCCTGTCAAGAAACATGAAATATAGTGATACGAAACATGAAATGCAAACAGAGAATGATGGTAGAAGCGCAACAGATGAGGAAGTATCTGCAGAGAGAAACAGAGTTAACATATCGAATATGATGTGACACTGCTCTGAAAAAGTCATATTGAAATCAAAGGTAATTCTGTGTATCTCTGCTCAGAGGGTGCCAGACCTGCTGAGTTTCCCTCTATCGATTACTTTTTCTTTCTGAACTGTGACAAATTGACTGATCTGAACGATATAAGCAAAGCTGCTATCTCAGTTGAATCTCGAGGATTTTATATGGACATTAAATAAGAAATTACAAAGTTCCTATGTTTAACAGAGCTCTAAATATCCATGATGTGTTGTATCGCGATACAAAAACATTGTGAGATATTGTTGAAACAAAAACCGACGTTGCTGCAAAGGATCTGCAGCTTTTGTGCAGAGAAATCAGAGTTAACGTTTCTAGTTCAGTGGCCCTTCCTCAGAACGGATGGTAGCCCTTAAAAGTTGATTAATATACAGAAGAGACTGAATAGCTGTTAACGGAGACTGTTAGTAGCTAACAATAGGGGATGATGATTTGGAGATGCCGGTATTGGACTAGAGTGTACCAAGTTAAAAATCACATAAGACCAGGTTATAGTCCAACAGGTTTAATTGGAAGCACACTAGCTTTCGGAGTGACGCTCCTTCATCAGGTGATTGATCAAGGAGCTAGTGTGCTTCCAATTAAACCTGCTGGACTATAACCTGGTGTTGTGTGATTTTTAACTTTGTACACCCGAGTCTAACACCGGCATCTCCAAATCATGACTACTATCGACACCACTAACTGCCGGCTTAAAGTGGAGAGGATCTCCAAGAAGATTATACATATCGATACAGACATCCATTTTCTACAGGAATGCAGGCAAGCAGGAAAGATCCCGAAATGATTACGGATCACGAACCCACTTAGGTCGACCTACAACACAGACTATGCAGAGAGTCTTTGCCACCACACCACTCGTAAACTTCTCAATCATCTCATGCACCAACTCTGCAGCAGGCGCCACAACCTTAAAATTCAGATGGAGTCCACACTCTCAGCCTGCACACAGGATACATCAGTACAATTACGTGACATTGCCAAACAGACAAGGCGACAAAACTACACCACGTACATGCACGCCAAGAACAAAAAACTGGAGAAGCTTGGCATTCTTACCAGTAATAGCAAAGCCCGCCCTGGAACCAGAGTAGACAACATTATCACTGCGGGGAATTCTATTGTCAACGTATTGGACCACACCCTACGACCGGAAGAGATTGAAGCCCTGAGTAGGGGTCTCAACTTCTGCCCCACCACCAAAATGGACCGATTGGTTCTGGCAGCAGACACAGAGGAGTTCATCAGATGAATGAGACTCCAGGAATTCTTTCAAGGTGCCAGCAGTGATCCCACTGACCCCACTGATGAACTTGAACAGTCATCACAGGGATCTGTAGAGGAGCGACCAAAGAACCTCAACGGAGGGCCGCTGCCCTGGGCTTGACATGTATGCTCAAACTGTCAGGGAATATATAAATGCCAGATTCATCAGCCGTACCCACAAGGTAGAGCAAAACATCACCCGTTCACAATGCAATGCCAACCAGGCTCTCAAAACCAATGACAACATTGTCATCAAACCAGCAGATAAAGGAGGAGCCATTGTCATTCAGAATAGAACAGATTACTGCAAGGAAGTGTACCGACAACTTAGACAATCACCTGATGAAGGACCGTCGCTCCGAAAGCTAGTGTGCTTCCAATTAAACCTGTTGGACTATAACCTGGTGTTGTGTGATTTTTAACTTAATAGGGGGTGAGTAATTGAAGGCTATGTGAGAACTAGGCCTGGTGTATGTGTAGGGTGTATTGAGGAGTTCAGTCCCTAAAATTATTGAACATTATTTTGAGTCTGAAGGGCTGCAGGGTCCACCCGGGGAAAATGAGGTGTTGTCCTTCCAGCTTGCGTTGAAATGTCCTGGAACACTGCAGCAAGTCTGACGCAGAGATATTGACCAGGGAGCAGGATGGGGTATTAAACTGGCAGGAATCTGGAAATTCAGGGTCTTTGGTATAGGTATATCTTGGTTATTCTGTGAAGTGGTCACCCAGTCTACTTTTAGCTTCCCCAATGAAGAGCAGACCACAATGTGAGCAGCAAATGTAGTAGACCGGATTGTGGGGAATGTTGCTGCTTCACCTGGAAGGTATGTTTGGGCCCTTGAATAGTGACGAGGGATGAGGTAAAGTGTTACACCTCCGGCAGGGGAATGTGAAGTATACCTGTGGTGGAGTGGGGGGGTGGGTGGATGTGTGGGTAGTGAATAATGAGCGGACCAGGGTGTCCTGGAGGAAATGGTCACTTCAGAAGGCAGAAAAGAAAGAGGAATAAATATGTGTCTGGTGGTGGCATGTCGCTGGAGGTGGGGAAAATGCAGACTGATGATCTTCTGCATGTGAATGCAGCTGGGATGGTCGGTAAGGACCAGGAGAACTCTAATACTGTTACAGGAGGGAGGAGAGAGGGTGAGGGTAGAATCGCAGCAGGTGGGTCAGAACTAGTTGGGGGCCCTATCGACAACAGTGCTGGGGAATTCTCGGTTGAGGAAGAAGGTGGACATTTCAGAGGCCACATTTCTGAAGTTGACATCATCAGAAGCAATGTGGTGGAGACGGAGGATCTGGGGGAATGGAGTGGAGCCTTTGTAAGAAACACGGTGTGAGAATATATACTCCAGGTAGCTGTGGGAGTCGGTGTGTTAATACTGGATATCAGTGACCAGTCTATCCCCAGAAATGGAAGCAGAGGTGTCAAGGAAAGGAAGGGAGGAGTCAGAGATAGAGCTTGTGAAATTGAGGGAGGGGTGCAAATTGGAAACGAAACCTTTTCAATTTCTGGACAAGAGAGAGGTGCAGCAGCTATGATATCATCTACGTATCGGAGAAAGTGTTGTGGATGGGAGGTGGAAAGAACTGGAACAAGGAATGGTCTACGTACCCCATGAAGGAACAGGTGTAACTTGAGCCCACATATGTATCCATGCGCACCCCTCTGTGTGGCAGGAGCTGGCGGAAGCAATGGGTTGCCCAGGCAGTTCTGTTTATGGATTTTCAGGAGAAGATAAAAGCGAGCCCTGCTATCAGAGGACCATCACCTTTGGGGCGAGTGGGTGGGAATCTCCAGATGAAATGTCGTCAGATTTAGTTCATAAAATGGCCTGATGTGCCATGGAAAGGTTATAGACCACCAGTTGATATGTGGAGTTATCTGAGAGCTGGAAATCAGCCTCTGAAATGGAGAAGTGAGTCCACCACCCTTATCGACACAGGCTGAATAACACAGTCAGGGTTGGATCAAAGCATACAGCGTACAGTATGTTCAGAGGGTGATAGGTTGGATAAAGTGAGGTGGATGCAGAGAAATTAAGACAACGACTGGAAGTTCTCAATGAACAGATTGAGTTCAAGTAAACGCAAGTGGAATGTGCCCAGGTGGACGGACAGTGTTGGAGCTGGGTGAAGGGTCTGTGGGATGGGGAGTGGACTCTTGTCCAAAGAAATGGACACCGAGGAGAACACGGTGGAAGAGGAGTTCAACATTATGTCGTTCCTGAAATTCGTTAAAGTGGGGGCACAGCGGGATAAAGCTGAGACTTTTGCTGAGTACAGAACATTCAGCATTAGAGCGTGGAAGTTTAGCAGGAATATTGAATACACAACAAGAGGTGGACTTTTGAGAGGGGATGGACTCAGATGAAATGCAAGAAGGAGAGATTCAGATGTGCATCATCTAGGTCCCCAAATGTGAGAAATGTGAAAAGGAGACGGGGTGGACTCAGAGCGCAGGGCATGGGTGGGGTGGCGTGTCCCAGAGGCTCATAGGCATCTCTAAGTTACTCCATCTTGTGGGCCTCATATATCTGGCGAGCATGGCAAATGAGCTGGAGAATGAAGTAGAATTGGAGAATGTTGCAGCCTTGAGCCAATGTGATGAGATGCTGTTGGACAGAGAAAATGTTGATCTCAGTGGCACTGACATCGTACGATCAGTCCTCAGAAAGTAACTGATTGAAAATAATCGGAATCATTATCTTATTGTAAACTTCTGATTTTATTGGGGTGACACTCAACCAGCAACGTCTTACTGTTCTGAGAATTTAGACCAAACTGTGAAAACAGATTTGTCTTCATGTTATTAATAAGACAAATCCATCCATGGTTTTGGAAGGCACTAGCAAAGGCTGAGTTTATTTGTCATTCCCAACAGCTCGAGGGAAGGTGTCATTTTTCAATGAGGAAATTACCAGCACAGAATTTCCTCTGATTCCCATTAACCACAGTTTGCTGAGGGGTAATGATGCTACGTGAGATAAATATTGCTTTCATGCGAGGGAAATTACTCTGATCTCACTTCAAATGACATTGGAAAATGAGTTAAAATGGTAAAGAGCAAAATGATCGAACATGGCTTGTTTGAACAATATGGTCACTGTCCTCACAACGTTTTAGGAAAAACTGATGCATGGACGTCTGATTCTGAGGAGAGGTTTGTCCTATGTGTGATGAGGCTGTTTGCTTAAGCGCTGTGACACAGAGACAGACAAAAAGTTCCATTCTGGATGGGGAACAGAACCATCCTTTTCATTTTGTATTGGACAGTGACAGACATACACTATTGTCTGTTCCTCTTGGACATTGATCATCCCAATCTCATTGTTGACAGATGACCAATCGCAGCACGAAACTAGCAGTTCCCATCTCCCTAGTTGGAAAGCAAAAAGGGCAAGTGATGGCCAGTGGAAGTGAGAGTAACTAGGGAACTGGTGTAACTTACAGTGGGAGTGGGAGAAGAAAGATGTGAAGAGATATCATCCGTGGAAGGGTATGTAGCATCAGAAGGGGTAATGCAAGGGAGGTAGGAGTGTAAAAAAAGAGTAGGAAGGCGGAGGAAGAATGGCTAATGAAGTTTTAGTGACTGAGAAAAACTTTCTTTAGCAAAAGTGAGGTTGGGTGAAAAAACATCACTGTTCAGGAAAATTGGGATCTGGTACCATTGAAAATTATGATTTGATGTATTTCTTTTTCTATCACTTGATTCTTGTTCAGATTGCACATTCACTTTGTATTTCTGCATCTCCATCAAAATCAGATGAAATGTATTTTTTTCCCTGGTATGGTGTCTCAACATGTTTGATTTTTTAAACAGTATGTATTTGCTTCCAATTCAAGGTAGACATGAGAATATGATTTGAACTCCTGCAGTTTGTCCATAACGTAGAAGTGAATTGAGTATTTATCCTCATCACATTAGCTGATTCAAGCAATGAGTTTGCGTCCATCCTGCAGATGAAAAATTCTTCAGTTCTGACTATTATTACAAAGAACAGTGCCACACAAAAGGCGAATGTTCCACCGCAAGGTGCCAAACCATTGTTCATTCTAAATTAGGTACACACTTTATGAATAAGACATGCTGAGGGGCAGAGTTTAAAAGGTGAATTCAACTCTATGTTGAAAGTGCAATTTGCAGCTCCCTCATGATAGGTATTAACTACATCACTTTGTAAATTCCCAAAAATAAGAATAGCAACTGACTGGAATTCTTAATTCTTCTACTGTGAATAACATCTGGAGAATAGGAAGGAAATCAAGATTTGTTTGTGATATTCATAAATGATGATGGTGAGAATGTGGAAGATGGATGGCAGTGGAATGATAACTAATAGGAATGACACAAAGATTAGCTGGGTGGTTCACAGTGAGGAGGAAATGGTTAGGCTACAGGACGATATAAACAGATGATTTCTATATCCAGATTAATGGCCGATGAAGTTTAACACTGATAAATGTGAGATGATGCACATCTGAATAAACAAGACAAATGAGTACTCAGACTTTGAAGGGCGAGGGATAGCTTTACTCCTTTTTTCATTGCAGTAGGGAAGGTTGAGGAGGAAACCTGGTACAGGTGTACAAGAGCATAACGGGAATGGAGATGATGAACAGACAGCAAATGGTTCCCTTACTCGAAAGGTCAAAACCAAAGGGATACATACTTAAATTGAAAGGCAGGGGATTCAGAGAGGATTTGTGAGTGTGTTTTGAACTGAGAGGGTGGCACAGACATAGAATATAAAATCCCTACTGTGCGAACTTAGGCTCTTTTGCCCGAAAATCCATACTGACCCTTCAAAGACTAACCTACCCAAACATTTTCCTCCTATATTTACCAATGACTAATGCACCTAACCTACACATCCCTGAACACTATTGGCAATTAAGCATGGCCAATTCACCTGAGATGCACATCATCGTATTGTGGGAAGGAACTGGATTACCTCAAGGAAACCACGCAGACACAGGGAGAATGCACAAAATCCATACAGGCAGTCACCCGAGGCTGGAATCAAACCTGGGTCCCCAGCGCTCTCAGGCAAAATTGCTAATCACGAATCTGCCATTCTGCCCCTGGTGACATGTGTCTGGAGTGCATTCCCTCGGTGGGTTATTGAGCAGGTAATCTCACAAACTGTCTAAAAACCCTTTGGATATGCACTTGGTGGTGCAGGCTCGCATTTTCATTCAATGATTCTAAGTGGTGGCAGCCATGAGCACTCTGATGTAATCTGAAGCAATAGCTAATGGCAGTTCCTGGTTTGTTCCATTGACTGTACTCAATAAGTGAGCCTCCAGTGAAGTGCTGGTGTTATCATCCACTTTCTATTCGAGTGTTTTGGTTTCCTTGAATTGGGATTGTAATTTCCTGTGTCGATGATGTAATTTCCGGCCCTTTTTCTCAGAGAGTGGTACATGGAGTCAAACTTGATATGTTTGTTTTTGTAGTTCCGGTTGGAATGCCGTGCGTCTAGGAATTCTTGTGCTTGTCTCTGTTTGGCCTGTCCTAGAATGATAATGCAGACCGAGTCAAAGTTACTCGAAAACAAGTATACTATTTTGGATTGTTGGGGCCGATGACCGTTCAGGGGAAAGCAGCAGTAGACAGCTTGGTCGTACTACCACTGGCTCTGGGGCACAGCGGGAAAGAATAAAAGTAAACAGGACGTTAAAGATAGGAGGGTCGATTGTTTGAGGGACAGATCGGAGATTCTGTGGCCACAGACGGGAATCCAGGATGGTGGGTGACTTCCCAGGTGCTAGGGTCCAGGATATCTACAAGTGGCTGCAGAACATTCTCAAGGGGGAGGGGGAGGAGCCAGAAACCATTATGCACGTTGACACAAATAATACCCGTAGAAATAGGGACGAGGCTCTGCAGTGTGATTTCAGAGAGCTAGGAGAAACATTTTTTAAAAAGAAACCTTGACAGTGGTAAGCTCCTGAGAGGGAGATTACCGTCAGAAACTTGCACTGGAGGGAGCACCAATATCTTGGCAGCCAGATTTGCTAGTGTTACAAGGGAGTGCTTAAATTAGATTGGCAGGGGGTGGTATCCTCAGGAGCAGGGAGGAAATTGCGAGGCTGGAAGGAGATACAGTAATCAGAAATCTGTAAGATTAGGCTGGAAAACGACAGAGAGAAAGTCCTGCCTTTTGGATTAAATTTCATCTATTTCAATTCAAGGCGGCCTACAGGTAAGGCCAATGGACTCAGGGCATGGATAGGTAGGTGGGAATGGTACATTATAGCCATTACAGAAACATGGCTAAGTGATGGACAGGACTGACAGCTTAATGTACCAGGGTAAATGTGCTTTAAACAGAGATGACAGAAGGAGGAGATGGGAGTTGCACATCTGATTAAGGGGAGTACAACAGCAGTAATGAGAGATAAAATAACTGATGGATCACCCAGTGAGGCTTTGTGGGTGGAGGTAAGAAATAGGAAGGGGATGGTGACGTGATTGGGGTTGTACTATAGGCCCTCAAATAGTCAACAAGAATGAGAGGAACAAATATGCAGGGAGAGAGTGGAGACCTGCAGGAGCAATAGGGTTATCAAAATAGGGGATTTTAATCTTTCCAACATAGACTGGAAATGCCTGAGCGTTAAGGGATTGATGAGATAAAATCTGTAAATGCGTCAGGAACGTTTCCTCAAGCAGTGTATAGAGTGTCCTACTTCGGAAGTGGCAAAACTCAAACTTTTCTCAGGAAATAGGGCAGGACAGGTGACTGAGTTAATACTGGGGAGCACTTTGGGACCAGTAACCATAATTCTATTAATTTTCAAATAGTTATGGAGAAGGACAAAACTGGTCCTCAGATTCATGTTCGAACTTGGGGCATGGCCCAAGTCCAGGCAGCTGGGATCAAGGGAATCCCTGGAGATATATAAGTGATACAGGATTTTACTGAAGAAGGAAATCAGTAGGGTGAAAAGGGGGCAAGAAAGAGCCTTGGCGGAGAAGATTAGAATGAATCCAAAAAGATACTTTAAAAATATTAAAAGAAAAAGCAATAGCTACAGTGAAAATAGGACCCCTCGAAGATCAAAGTGGACAAGTACGTGTGAAACTATAACAGATGGATGAAGTCCTCAATGAATATTTCTACACTATGTTTACCGTGGAGAAATACATGAATACTTGGGAACTTGAGGAAGTTGGTCGTGATATCTCAGGGACAACCAATATCATAGTAGAGAAGATTTTGGACGCAATTGCTCTTTCATGCATTGTAGTCCTCGACTCTCTGATGTGTCAAAATCCATTGACACCCACTCGCACCCCCCAAATATTTCAGTGATGTTGCCTCCCCTAACTCTCTGGTCCCACCGTCACTATCCTCTGAGAGAAGGAAACACTCCCCACACATATACCTTGGCTAATTGACATAAACAAAATATATGAACACACCATCAGAGTAATTGGCCCTGATATCACGGCAGTAATTGACTGAGCAAGGTGTCAAGGAGACTGAACAAAATTGAACTTGATGTAAATCAGTTGTAAAGTCCCCACTGGTTGGGTCATTCAGAACACAATGGGGCGGGTGGACATCAATCCTCTCAGTCCCTAGATATCTCTGTGGACAATCGCAGGATAGCTTCTTCAGCACAAACATCTTCAGAGGCTTAATCAATGTCTTTCACTCTGTCATATGATCAGAGGTGGGGATATTCGTGAAGATTATATAATGTTCAGAACAATGAGTCACCTCCTCGGGTATTAAGTTATCAAATCTGACCAACATTCAAGCTTGTGCTGTTAATATATAGGTAACATTAATCAAAAGCACTGTTGGGCACTAAACATTTCCACTGTTA
This sequence comes from Chiloscyllium punctatum, assembly GCF_047496795.1. Classification (NCBI taxonomy): domain Eukaryota; kingdom Metazoa; phylum Chordata; class Chondrichthyes; order Orectolobiformes; family Hemiscylliidae; genus Chiloscyllium; species Chiloscyllium punctatum. The sequence continues at coordinate 13,200,851 of NC_092788.1, forward strand.
AAAAGAAGTAACCCCTACAGCAACTCTAGCTGCTTTAACAATAATATAAGAAAGCCATTCAGCCCATCAAAACTATTGGATAACAACAGATGCAACACATTCCCTCTCTCCTGCCTATTCCACAAGAAGACAATTAAAAAAAATACAGAAGCTATTGGAATCCAAAACAGACACGCAGGAGACTGGAAGTACAGAATAATCAAGGCAGCGTCAAGACGTTGAGAAGTCAACGCCTAAGATATAACCCTTCATCAGGACTGGGGTTAGGAGTAAAGGGGTCTATAGATAAAGGGGCGGGTGAAGGAGGAGGAGGCGGAGTGGCGAGATGGGCATAAGTGAACACAGATAAAGGGTATCAGCCGGTTGGTGATGGGGGGACTGAATCCAGTTGGTAGCTGGATCAAGTGTTGATCAGAGGAAGGCAAGGAGGGCAAGGCCTGGGAAGGGAATCATAGGATTAGAAGGAAGGTTATTTGAAATTGGAGAATTCAATGTTGAGTCCCCGGGGTGTAGGCTGCACAAGTGACATATGAGGTCTTGTTCCTCCAGTTTTTGGTTTGGTTCATTGTGGCAATGGAGGAGGCCAAGGATGGCCATTTCAGAAAGGGATTGGCGGGGGGTGGGGGGAGAGAATTGAAATACGAAGTGATTGGGAGGTCAGATCAGCCCTTAGAAGCCTGACTGCAACACTCTCAAATCATTCACTTCATTTACATTTGGTCTTCCTGATGCAGTGAGACCACATCGGGTGCACCAGCTGCAGTAAACTAGGTTTGGATCCCACCACCTGGCACATCTCCCACAAGACTGTCCCCTTCGTTATCGTGCCACACTCCACACCAATCCCCCCCATAACCCCCAGGTACCTTCTCCTGCAACTGCAAAAGATGCATCACCTGCTGGCACACCACCTCCTCCACCTCCTTATAGGGCTTCAATCAGTACTTGCACGTTAGACAGAGGTTCACCTGCCTCTCTTCCAACTGAGTTTACTGCATCAGATGCTCCCGATGTGGTCTTTTCTACATTGGGGAGACCGAACATAAACTAAATGCACATTTCACAGCCGGGCCTGCAGGGGCCAACCTGACCTCCCAGTCACCGCCCATTTGAATTCCCCTTTCCGCTCCCTTTCCAACATAATCACCCCTGGCCTCCTCTGTTGCCTTGGTGAGGCAGACCGCAAATTGGAGTAACAACAGCTCATCTACCTGGCAAGCCTACCACCCGGAAGATGTAACATTGAGTTCTCCAGTTTGAAATAACCTACTACCCATCTCCTTACTCCATTTTCTTCCCATACTCCTCCCTTCCATTCCACCTAACGACTCCGCCTTCCACCTCCCAACTGGATTCATCCCTCCCATCGTCCAACCAGGTTGCATCCATCACCTGTGTCCACGTAGCCGTACCTCACCATCCCGCTGCTCTCCCGATCCCAACCACTCCCTTTCCTCTTCATCTGCAGCTCCCACTACCTCCCACTCCCAGTTCCTGAAGAACTGTTTTACCTTAAATTTTGACTTTCATTCCTCATGATGCTGCCTGGCTTGCTGTGTTCTTCCCTCCCCCTGTTTGTCTCCTATAATGTAGGAAGATAGAGTCGAGTCAGCACAACATGCTGGTAGGCAGGAACCATGGGTGGCCCATTGAAGTTCCTTGAACCTCTGCCCTCAGGCCAGGAGTAAGACATTTTGTCCCTCAAGACACTGACTCATGATCAGAAGAGGCCATTCAGTCCCTCCTAACTTTTACACTGAAATACGAGGATGTCATTGATCCTGCAACACGACAAACCAATGAGGCATAGACTGCAAAGACAGACTGCTCCATGGTATTCCTCCTGGCTCCATTGCTATTGGTACACATATGTTATGTTAACATGGTTTGCTGATCATGAGGAGGGAAAGTGATTGGTTTGTACCAAGTCCCAAGGAGGCATCTTCCATCTTCGAGATATTATGGACGAGGTTACACCACTCAGAACATTCTTAAGCAGGCAGCCCAGAGCATAACTTTGAAATTTGTGACGGTAAGTGTACAATGAAAGTTACCCAGAGTACTTTAACTTAGTTCACTACCAGACTTTAAAACAGACAAAAACTTTATTCATAAAATTAGACAATGAAACACAAAGAGCAGAATAAAGAACCCCGACAGAATTCAACCTACTCAGCTGGACCTAATTATGCTATTCAGAATCACACAACTGCCCCAATAAGCAAACTCCCAATAAAAACCAGTATAAATGGAACATATGCTTTCAGGTTGAAGTTGAAAGTCAGAAAAGAGAAACAGATTCCACGTAGCTCCCTGTTGACCTTCCCAGTTCAAGTCTCAGCTGAAAACTGTTCAGTTCAGCTCAGCGAGTTCAGCTAAAAGAGCTCACCACTCCCCCGTTCATTATACATGTCACTTATAAAGCACGACCACTTTGGCCTGAAGTCTCATCTGCTTACATTTTCTGCCATAGTCCCTCAGGAGTGCATATCTCCTCCTCCCTCAGCATTACAGACTGAGAAGATCCTGTGCCTCTTCATATTGGAACGTCCTTACAAATTACTCCTGGCCTATGTGAATAAACTTTACCCTTGCATATATATTTGTTCAGCAGATCTGGCACGTCTTCCTTGATCAACTTCTGAACATCCTGTACAATCTGAGGCAGTTGTCTAACTTCCCTTGTGTTGTTTGTTGCTTTCCAACAAAACTCCCAGGCTTGGCTGGTTTTCCTACATCTGGTTTTCTCCTATCCCACCAACATTGAGATTTTGTGTCGTCCACTTTATTACAATGCAAACACCGGAGACTTTGAACTTCTTAGTCCCCTTCAAGGGTTTCTTTTTTGACCCTGTGGTAAATTATCCTAATGATCTTCACTCTGATCTACTTTCCCCTTTCCACGTGAGAATATCTCTTTGCTTCAATTTGTATTCCTCTTGAACTGAAATCGAGTCTGGAAGCCAAGCCGAGTTTATGGACCAGTTCATAATCATCAGCCCGTCAGCTGCTAACCTTGATGTTATCATTCTCTGCTCTTCCACAGGAGTTCGCATTACTTCAGGCAGTGAATTTTTGAGTTCATCCAAAATGCTTTCCTCTCCAAGGGCATCATATGTTTGCTTGATTTTTAAAGCTCTTATCCATCTATCAAAATTACTCTGTTTGATCCATTCAAACTCAACCGAGGTTTGACCAGGATCCTTCCTTAGATTCCTGAAAGGTTGCCTATAACGTTTTGGTACAAGCTCAGTTAAAATGGCCTTTTTGCACCTCCTCATACTCCCCAGATACCTCCACTGATAGAGATACGAATACCTCACTAGCTCTACCTTCAAGTTTCGTTTAGATCATTAAACCCATATTGTCTCTGGCCACTGCATTTGCTTAGCCACCTTTTCAAATGAGTTGAAAAAGACTTCCACATCTCCTCATCAAATTTAGGCAATGCTTGAACACACTTAAACAGCTTCTCACTAGGCTTCTAACTACCAGTGTCTTGCTCATCCTCACTCACTTAATGACGAAGTATAACCTCAGCCTTTAAATCCAGCCTTTTACGCTGACTTTCCTTTTAAAGTGTTAGGTTTATTTTGCTGTTCAAAAGCTCTGTCATTCTTTCTCCTCTAATGCTCTCTCTTTTTGTCTCTCATCTGTTGTTCTCTTTTTTCTTTGTTCTGCTGCTCTCTCTTTTTGTCTCTCTTCTGCTGTTCTCTTTTCCCCCCTCTTTTGCTTTTAATCGTAATTCAAACTGTTTAATTTCTGCTGCCCTTTCCTTATCCCTCGCCGCTTACTCATGCTGCTTCATTTGCAATTGAATTCTTGCTAGCTCTGTAGATTCTGATGGTTTCTTCAGCGTGTTTAATTGATGATCTCCTGCTGTAATTATCTCTCCTTTCCACAGAAGCAGTCAGTTCCAATTCCAGCTTCTCTGCTAATTCTTGCAACATTGTCTCATTCACCTATTGTAAAACTTCCAAAGTCACTGCGCCCACATCCAGAAAACTTTTGGCGAGTGAAAGAACCAATTACTATCCCAAGCTTTGTCTACTCAACGAAACCAATACCGGAAATAAAGACACGAACACCTACCACTCACTGTTTAATATACCGCAAAGCGTCCCCAATATGTTAAGGAGTAGACTGGACCATTCAAAACATTTTTAAGCAGGCAGCTAAGAGCATAACTTTGCAGCTTGTTTTGGTAAGTTTCAATGAAAATTATCCGGAGTAAGATAGCTAGGTTGTATACTAGATTTTAAAACCGACAAAACCTTTATATTCACAAAATTATAAAATGAAACACAAAGAACAGAAGAAAAGTCCCCGACAAAATTCAACCTAACCAGCTAGGCTTAATTATACTGTTCCAAATACACCCAACAGTCCCAATAATCAAATTCCATTTAAAACCCAGTAGAAATGGTACACATGCTTGCAGTTTGAAGTTGAAGAGCAGAAAAGAGAGAGAGTTTTCACACAACTCCCTGTTGAACTTCCCAGTTCAAATACAACTGAAAACTGCTCAGCTCCGCTCAGCTCAGCGAGTTCAGCTGGAAGAGCTGACCACTCCTCTTTCTTTATCTCAGTCACTTCAAATGCAGAACCAATTTGGCCTGAAGTCTCTTCTGTTTACATATAAACAGAAGGCCTCTGGAAATCCTTTTCATCTATGTACCAAACCAGACTGACCGGAGTCAGGTCCTGTTTTATTGACCCTCTGAAAAAAGACAAGGACACTGTCTCCTTGAGCCAAGGAACATCTTTTATGTATAAAAAACACTAGCTTTGTGATAGAGAAGACAGGCTAGTGTTCTCTATGGAGGTCAGAGCTGGTGGGAATGGTTAATAGTATCAGAGGTGACTGCTGACAGATTTGTGAACAACATCACGTTCAATACTGGGGCACACATCAACTGCACTTTGAGATGATGAGAGTTCATTCAGAACCAGGAGCTCTCTCGCAAACAACATGGGGGCTCCACAGAGCTACCTAAACTATCACAGTTTCATAGAATCCTACAGCATGGAGACAGGCCCTTTAGCCCAAACTGGTTCATGTTGACCAAAATGTTCATCCATGCTCAGCCCGTTTCCGTGCACCTGGCCCATATCCTTCTAAACCATTCCTATCTATATATTGCCCAAATGTAAAGACATGTATGGCGGAAAACATGTTATATTTGTTTTGGAAATAACGAATGTTGGTACATAACGCTAAGGTTTTAATGCAATCAGTTTTTACTCTTTTGTAGCATTACAGATTAAACACCCATTTCCTTCACACTCTCCTCATGGTATCATCACTGCAGGGATTAGTGTGATGTAACTCCTTTAAACTGTCTCTCTGTAGCAAGGAGATCATTCATTATAATGGAGAGAAATTCTGTTCACAGTGACCAAAGTAATGTCTCAATAACTCTCTACAACTGCAGGAAGGTGTCTTCACTCTTATACTTTAATCACTTTGCAATGAAGGACACTACGCATTAACTGTGCTGATTACTTACTGCTCCGTATGAATTCTGTCAGTGTTGATGACAAAGGACATCCAGCTCCTTCTCACCAAGAGCACTTCCCACTTTCTCGCCTTCTCATAAATACAAAATGAGAAGGGTGGTATGTTTTGTCAATTCATTTCTTTGCCTTATGAAGCAAAGCCACACCAATGGAAACATCAGTATTGCCAGTGGAGATGGTTGGAGATGCTGAGGAGGTGATGGCCGAGTTTTATTGTCTCTGGAATATTAATCCTGAGCTGTATTGACTCTGGGACCCAGGTGATGACCCAGACCCTGGATTCGAATCCCACCACAGCAAATAATGGAATTTGAATTCAATTAAATATCAAGAATTAAGAATCAAATAAAACAATGAAAACATTGTCAATTGTCGTACCTGGCACCATCATTTCCTTCAGGGAAGGAAATCTACAATCTTCACCTGGTCAGGCCTACGTGTGACTCCTGACCCACAGCAATGTGGTTAACACTCAGTTGCAGTTTGAAATGGCCAAGCCAGCCACTCAGTTATATCACTCACTATAAACTCCCAAAGAAGTGTAACCAGTCAGAAGTAAGCACTGACTACTCACAGCCCACAGACACTGGTTCCTGTTGACCAGTGTCAACACCGTGTCAAGGACAATGAAGAAAGGGAATTAAATACTGTCTCTGCATCCATTAATGAATAAAATTGGCTTATCACACTCAGTGAAGATAGAAAAAAGGACATAACTCACTTTAAACAGTGACTTTGATGTATACACTACACGGTTACGATTTTCAGCAGTATGGGAACAGGAGAAAAATAAATCGGATTAATCTCGGTTTTTTTATTTCCATACCAGCTGATAATCAACAATCCCTTTGTTTGCTTCTTTCTCTCTCTCTCTTTCTCAATCTGTTCAACACAGTCCTTCTCCCCTTCACAACAGATATCACTGTCACCAACATCAATTACACTATTTGCCAGCTGTGTTCTGTTCTGATGTATGGCCATTGGACTCAAAATGCCAATTCTGTTTTTCTCTCGACCCGAGGCTTCCAAATCTGCTTTTTTTGGCACTTTCACTTTCTTTTTGATTCCAATCTCGAGCATCATTCTTTGTGTTATTTAACCTTTAATGTTGTTATTACATGGGATGTCCGGAACACTGACAGGAGCATCATTTGTTGACCTCACTAAATATCCTTTACTGTGAGGTCATTCTTTCAGACATTACACAGCCAAGCACATTGCTGTTGGTCTGATGTCAATCTTAAGCCAGACCAGGTAATAATGCTGGATTTCTTTACCAAAGGACATCATTGAGATAGATAAACGTATTGATAAAGTACTGGTGATGTTATGGTTGCTATTAGTGAAATTTGCTTTGATTTCCAATTCCTGTCATTTGGGTTCAGGTTCTGACGTCATCTGTGGTAGGAGGTAAAACAGTTTCTTTCGTGTAATAACCTATGCCTCTGAATTACATGGCCAGCAACATTATTATTCTAACACAGTGTCCGTATCAAGAATTTGCTTTAGAGACCCGACAAATGTTGTAATGGAAATATTTGCAACTGAAAGAGTGCTTAGAAGAGAGCTGGAAACATGAAATCTGAATGTTGCGAAGGCAGAGATAATGGTTTATTTAGCAGCAGCACTGAAGCCACGATGGGGACAGAGGATATTATGGAGCAGGTAGTGGATAGGTTTGGTGATGGAGAGAATACCGAGACATAAAACAATTCAGGGCAAAATGGGAAATCATCATTGTGAACATTCTTGTTCTCAGATGTTTGTGAGAATGGAGGTCGGGGAGTGGGGGGACAGTGGTGGAATTCTGCTAATGAGTGGAGTTTGTAATTGAAACTGAAAACAATAATTTCCGTATTTGCAAACTATAGATAACAGAAATAGCAATGAAGTTCACCATGGATTATGAGATTAATACTTGGATAGAAATGGGGAGACTTACCAGGTACACCAACAGTAGCGAGCACGGGATAGTAACCTACCTGAATAATCAACAGTACACCTAATATCCACCACGGTAATGTTGTCCAAGGTGCGGAGAGATAGTAAAGACCCCAGGATATACCCCTGTCCATTGTTGGAACATTCCAGTTTAATATTCACAGATTCTGATCAATTATTGTAAAATTCCTGTCTATGGTTCTCAGATTCTGATCTCTCCACTCCCTGTCTCTATAGCTGTTGATCCCTGTTAGTCTCAGAGTTCATGCATCTGCTGCCACAATGGAATACACATTGAAAGAATACCCTTACTAATAGGAGAAGGAAATGCTGCAGTGACATAATTAGAATCCATGCAGACTGACATCAATCACTGAACAAACAGTTCTAGTTAACCCCTTTAGGTATGGTAACTGGACTGGATTGAATGCTGACATCACTGATGATTGGTCGCATCTCCCATCATGAATTGTTCTTATGAAGTCAGTGGGGAGGGAGAATAATGGATGTTTTCTTAGTGCAGGCTAGATAATTCTGATGTGTTGTCTGTTTGCAACACTGTAACCACCTGAACCCCACATCCCTGCCCCCACCAAAAAAAAACGCAATCAAGACGTTACGGTGCTGATCTATCCTCCACTAGAACAGGTACCAACCAATAGATTTCCAGTGGGCATATTTGCACTCCAATACACAAGAAGTGTGGATTTGCCTGGGCATTTCTCTCGTTGCAATAAGGCAATTTTGTATCTTCAACACACAATGTGTTTCTGCACTGATTTTATATAAATTCACAAACACATTAATACATTTGATTGGCTACATTCAGTAAGTCTTACATTTTGTTAACTCAGTCCAAAGCCAAATGTGACATGTTGTCACAAAGTCGGTC